>NC_133656.1:113820769-114062839 GCF_009905375.1 Apium graveolens
AGTAAATAAAAACGTAAATTTTGAAATTTTTAAATAATTTTTAAGGTACGCTTTATACCCGCTTTTTAATAAATAACGAAACGACGCACGCATGAAACGATTCCCGAAAATTTCCAAAATAATTTTAAAATTCTCCGAATAATACGAACTTAATAAAATATAAATTTCATAATTTTTAAAGATTCCCATAATTAAATATGGATTTTAGCATTTTACACACTCAGAAAATCATTTGAAAATGAATAATTAACAAAATATTAATTTCTCAATTTTATAAAGTCCTAAAAATAATCATTGAAATTATAAAATTAGAAAACCAATTTTAAAGACAACCCAAATATTTATGGAATTAAAATTACAATAAAGTCACTTTTACATGCAAAATAAAATCACATAACTCACCAATAAATCACATAATTCCAATCCCACATATCAACAAATCATAATTATTTAAATAACAATCAATAACCGCTGCCAAAATCAATACACATCTTTTATTTATTTACTTAAACTTTTATTACACTTCCAAATATTAGAAATAAAATTAAAGTACACGAGTCGTTATATTCTTTCCCCTTAAAAAGATTCTGTCCCCAGAATCTGACTCATCTAAACAAATGAGGATATTTATCAAGCATGTCTGACTCTAATTCCCAGGTAGACTCTTCTACTCGAGGATTTCTCCATAAAACTTTTACTATAGGAATTGACTTATTTCTAAGGACTCGTTCCTTACGGTCTAGGATCTGAACCGGTTGTTCTACATAGGATAAATCTGGTTGAAGCTCAATCAGTTCATATTCTATAACTTGATTCGAATCAGGGACATAGGGCTTCAACATAGACACGTGGAACACATTATGAATGTGCTGCCACTGCGGGGGTAACGCTACCTCGTAAGCAACCCTTCCCACTTTCTTCAAAACCTCAAAGGGTCCTATGAATCTAGGGCTAAGTTTACCCTTCTGACCAAATCGTACTAACCCTTTCCAAGGCGATACTTTTAGTAACACCAAAGCTCCTATCTCAAAGTCCATGTCTTTCCTATGCAAATCTGCGTATTTTCTTTGTCAATCTTGAGCTGCTTCCAATCTTTTCCGAATCAACACTATAGCATCTCTAGTCTGCTGAACCAACTCAGGGCCTAACACTTTCTTTTCTCCTACTTCATCCCAGTACAATGGTGACCTACACTTTCGTCCATACAAAGCTTCATAAGGTGACATCCCTATACTGGCATGGTAGCTGTTATTATATGAGAACTCAATCAAAGGTAGGTGCTCATCCCAATTACCCTTAAAATCTAGAACACAGACTCTCAACATATCCTCTATGGTCTGAATTGTTCTTTCAATTTGGCCATCCGTCTGAGGATGATAGGCGGTGCTCATATTTAATTTCGTTCCTAAGCACTCTTGGAATTTAGTCCAAAACCTAGAATTAAATCTAGGGTCTCGATCCGATACTATGGAAACAGGAACTCCATGTTTGCTAATTATCTCATCCAAGTATAACTTCACTAGCCTTTCCAACGAATACCTCTCATTAATCGGAAGGAAATGCGCCGACTTAGTCAATCTATCAATGATTACCCAAATAGCATCATGATTCACTCTCATCTTTGGCAATCCCACTACAAAATCCATAGCAATGTCTTCCCATTTCCATTGAGGAATCTCCAGAGGTTGTAACAATCCACTCGGTCGTTGATGCTCTGCTTTCACCGTCTGACACACGTGACATTTACTTACCCAATTGGCAATATCCTTCTTCATTCCTGGCCACCAAAAATTTCTCTTCAAATCCTGATACATCTTGGTACTACCAGGGTGAATAGAAAATATAGAGTTATGTGCTTCTTGCAATACTTCATTATTCAACTCTGTTACATCAGGAATTCATACTCTGGACGAAAACCTATATAAACCTTGACTATCTTTTTTAGTACACAACTCTTCTCCTGTCAAAGTATCCAACTCTTGCTCCATAACTCCTTCTTGACATCTTCTAATCTTTTCCATTAAGGCCGGCTGGAAAGTAATTTCATATAGTTGCTCTTGACTTTCGTTAGATCCTCGAACTTCAATTTCCATTCTTTCTAAGTCATGTGCCAACTCTTCCGCAATCTTAATCATATTCAGCCTTTCCTTTCTACTCAAGGCATCAGCCACTACATTGGCTTTACCTGGGTGATAATTAATCGAACAATCATAGTCCTTAATCAACTCTAACCACCTTCTCTGCCTCATGTTCAGATCTTTCTGTTGAATATATACTTCAGGCTCTTATGATCGGTGTAAATATCGCATTTCTCTCCATACAAGTAGTGACGCCATAACTTTAAAGCAAATACTATAGCCGCCAATTCAAGGTCATGAACTGGATATTTTTGTTCGTGAGGCTTTAGTTGTCTAGAGGCATACGCAATCACTTTGTCATGCTGCATTAACACACATCCCAATCCTTTCAGAGAAGCATCACTGTAAATTACAAAGTTTCCCGTCTCATCTGGAAATGCTAACACTGGAGCCGTCACTAATCTTCGTTTTAACTCCTGGAAACTCTCTTCACACTTTTTCGTCCAAACAAACTTCTCATTCTTCCTGGTCAACTTGGTTAGTGGGGATGCAATCTTCGAGAAATCTTTCACAAACCTTCGATAATATCCTGCTAATCCAAGAAAACTTCTTATTTCCGTTGGTATCTTCGGTCGCTCCCATTTTGATACGGCTTCAATCTTTACCGGGTCTACTTTGATACCTTCTTTACTTATTACGTGACCAAGGAACTGCACTTCCGTCAGCCAAAACTCACACTTAGAAAACTTAGGATACAACTGCTTTTCTCTTAACTTTTGAAGGGCAATATGCAGATGCACCGCGTGATCTTCTGGATTCTTCGAGTATATGAGGATGTCATCAATAAATACAATAATAAACTTATCCAGATACTCCTTGTATACTCTATTCATCAAATCCATGAAAGCTGCTAGCACATTCGTCAATCCAAACGACGTTACTAGAAACTCGTAATGGCCATACCTTGTTCGAAATGCAGTCTTGGGGATATCCTCGGGCTTTATCTTCAATTGGTGGTAGCCGGACCTTAAGTCAATCTTTGAAAAGTAACTTGCTCCCTTAAGCTGGTCAAACAAATCATCGATCTGCGGCAAAGGATATTTATTCTTTATCGTCAACTTATTCTGCTCTCTGTAATCAATACACAATCTCATACTTCCATCCTTTTTCTTCACAAATAACACTGGAGCACCCCACGGGGAAACACTGGGTCGAATAACTCCTTTATCCAATAACTCCTGAAGTTGCTTAGCCAATTCTTTCATTTCAATCGGGGCCATTCTGTATGGAGCCTTAGAAACTGGTTCAGCTCCAGGTATCAAATCAATGGAAAACTCTATCTCACGATCAGGTGGCAATCCTGGTAATTCTTCTGGAAAAACATCAGGGAATTCTCTTACTACAGGGATGTCATCCAAAATAGGGGTCTCTTTCTTCGTATCCACTACATGAGCCAGGTACGCTTCACATCCTTGTCTCAGAAATTTTCTTGCTTGCATCACTGAGAGAAACTTCCTATCTTGCCTCTGCCCTTGGTAACTGATCCTTCTATTATCTGAGGTGTACAGAACAACTCTCTTTTTCTTACAATCAATATTTGCCCTATATCGAGACAACCAATCCATACCTAGAATAACATCAAAGTCTCCCAACTCGAAGGGTATTAAATCAACAGGGTACATATACCGCAAAATCTCTAAGGAACAACTAGGAAAAAATTGTTTTACAAGTACTTTATCCTTATTAGCCACGTCTATAGTTAAGGGTTCATCTAAATCTTCTAGCATCAATTGCATTTTACTCACACAATTCACGGATATAAAAGATTTGGACGCTCCCGAATCAAACAAAACGTTAACAGGTACGGAATTTAGAGTAAGCGTACCTGCAACCACATCAGAATCATGAACTGGAGACTTCTGGGTCATCTTAAAAGTCCTAGCTCTCGCAGTACTGGTTGTTGGTCCTTGAGACACACTCCTTCCCGCATTACCTTGGGTCACTGACTTGCAATTCCTAGCTATGTGTCCCACTTTGCCGCAACTAAAACAAGTAACTCCTTGAATCTCAGACTTACACTCCGTGGAATAGTGACCTTTTTGTCCACACTTAAAACAATTAACATTCTCTCGGCACTGTCCACTGTGCTTTTTCCCACACGTCTTACAATCAACTACTGGCTTACTCATCCTCGTCGGGGCAGAGTTAACTGATGTTGTACCGGGCTTAACTTGGGGAAAGTTCTGCCCTTTAAACTTTTTATTCTTAACCAACGCTGAAACTTTCGACTTGCTATTCCTGATTCTGACTTTGCAGGTCCACTTTCAAATTTCCTTTTCTTTTCACCCTGCTCCTTTGCAGCTAACTTCTGATCACTCTCTATCACCAGGGCAGCCTGAACTACCGAAGTATATGTCTTGAGTTGTAAGGTTACAACTCCACTCCTTATTTATGGATTCAACCCTTGTTGAAACCGCTTCGCTCTTTGGGCTTCTGAACTCACATATACCGGTGCTATATGGGCCAACTCCGTAAACTTCGCTTCATATTCCGTGACACTCCTATTTCCTTATTTCAGCTCCAAAAACTCCATCTCCATTTGACTTTGGAGACAAGCTGGAAAATACTTTTCCAAGAACAACTCTGTGAATCTGGCCCAGGGAACTGGACCTTCTCCTTCTAGGGCTCGCGTAGATTCCCACCAATAATTCGAATCATTTCTCAGAAAATAACTAGCATAATCAGTTTTTAAATTCTCACTCACCTTGGTGAGCGCAAACGCCTTTTCCATTTCCTTTAACCATATCCTGGCAGCAACAGGATCTACCTCTCCTTTAAACTCTAGGGGCTTCACTGCTTGAAAACACTTAAAACTAACACCTTGATTTGCCCCTCTCATCTCATGCTGCTGTTGGATTTGTAGTTGCTGCTGTTGGATTTGCTGTTGTTGTTGATGTATGAGCTGCTGTTGTTGTTGCTGTTGCATTTGTTGCTGCTGTCGCTGGAATTGTTGTTGCTGTTGGGCCAGCTGTACAGTCTGCTGACGCAATAAGTTCATCAAATCACTCATGGAAGGATCCCCAGCAGATCCGTTATTGGGCTGAGAATTTTTCTTTGGTGGCATCTCCTGAAACATAATAGTCATATATAAGAGAATGGATTGCTCCAGCAGTTTATATTTATGCATCAGGAGAGCGTTGCCACTAAGACAATATTCTCATCCCCCATATAATTGGATCCGTCCTGAGTTAATGATTATAATCTAAAAATGCCAGCAACAGAAACAACAATAATAATAACAACAATAATAGCAACACACAATATGTAAAACTGAATAATAATATAAAGCAGCTGAAATACAATAACCAACAGAATCCAACCAGTACAACTGAAAATCCAAATACAAAGAACCATCCGAATACACGCCAAAATTGGCTGTCATAACAGCCTCGCCTACTACAACCCATCACAACATAATATACATATACAAAGTAAACAACCACAGAACTCCTAGAAGTCAACTCTGAGCTCTGCATCCCTCTACTGCAGCTCTGTCTAGTCTCTACCACTGCCACTAATGGAACCTAGCTCAAACACTAGCCAGTTCACTAGGTCCTGATACTGCACAGCTCTGAACTCTAAACTAATGAAACGGTCAACAGACCTAGCCCTCTCTACAGCCATCTGGGTCAATGCTCTCACACGGGCTCGCACCTCAGGGGAAGGGGAAGAAATACCCTGAAATGGTGCAATAGGTACCTGGTCCAACTGGGCAGCAAACTCTGGACTCTGATCTCTGATAAAGGAAGTATTCACCGCCCTATGGACATGATAAGGGATCGGTGAAGGAATACCACTAGGGGCCACAGGAGGTGCCGGAGGTCTCATCATGGAAGAACTGGGACCGCAGCCGGGAGGGAAATCCCTGACAGCAGACACAGACCTACGTACCCAACGGGGACGAGGACCAGATCCAGGAATGTCTCGATGCACAAAAGAAGGGACTGGTGGAGGAGGCATTTGGGTCTCCTCGGTAACAACATCAAGGGGTTTCTCCGAATCTGAGCTATCCGAATCAGAAGCCCGAGATGGAGAACTCGAAATCGCAATAGGCCACTGCCAACATAATAAATATACAGGCAAGACACAACCAGGTCAAGGCAATTCTATCAAAACATTTAATAGATGTCAGGGTAATGTCGTCGGAACCCTCGACTAACTCTAAAGGTTTGCTCCTCTATATGAGTTGATGACTCACACTTAAAGACTCAAGCTATCACCTACTTAACATAATCCCTAACCTGATTCAGGGACTTGAACCTGTAGCTCTGATACCAACTGTGACGGCCTCAACCCCGGGGTCAGGAGTTGACGTCACTAAACATAATTACCCAAAAATTATAACAATAGAGTTATTATTATTAGAATATACTAACTTGACCCCAAACCAAGATCCGATCCAGGTTCAAGTATAATTCAGGTTTATCATTATTACAAACTCTTTATTCACTATCTACGACACACTAACTTTATTCAGCAACTCTTCAGACCTCATGGTCTGATACAAACTACCTCAAAGGAGCCAGGTCCAGAAGGGGCGGGAACACGGGTCGGTCTGACAGATCTTCTAGGCATCTGCGAAATATACGTAACAGTTTGTAAGGGTGAGCATAATCGCTCAGCAGTACCAAATATGAATAACAGATTAAAACAGTAATGTAACAATAATGGGAACAGAGCTGTAATCATGATATCAACATTTCATAATGATAATCAAAGTAACTGGATATCATTAACTAGCATGCTTTGTGAAAACAACATTATAGTGTGATGCGTAATACCAGAGTCCAATTTTAGCATGCTAATCATTTTATAAAAACCGCTGTATCAATAAATTATGCTTTCATATAATTCACAAATCCCAATCAGATACATAGTGGATATGTGAAGACAGCTGATCAGGCTATCAACACCAGACGGCTCTAACTGCCATCTCATCTACCTATTCCGGAACTCAGAGACTAGCTAGGTCTCTGACCTGCTGGACTAATCGGTTTTATAATGCGCGCAACCGAATTAGCCTCTTACGCCACCTCAATAGGCCTACTCTGGCCCTAATGTATCCCATATCTGACCGTTTTATCCAGTTTTCAAAACACTCGTACCTATCTCATTTCAAAACCATTTATTTAACCAGCACACATATAAAAATCCAGTTTGCAAATCATTTCATTCGAGATAGGTACCTTTTGAAGTTACTTCTCCCCAAAACAATTCGAAAACAGTGATTTTATAACTACGGGGGATACGTAACTTAAAACGTTTCTATTCCATTACGAGAATAAAACATTTAGCTATTCATATACACTGAACCATAAAAGAATGGTCAGGGGTACTTGCCTTGCAACACTTTACAAACCCTAATAGCTTTCACGCTGACTTTGATCCTGGAACAACTCGACTGGGATCTACAATTACAGAATACCCTAATTAGTTATACCGACATGCTTGATATCCTCAAATCCTAATAACCCAAATCCGACAACCCGACTCGTATTATTATTATACACATAATCATGCAATTATATTTCTCGAACATAAATAGGGATATCACGTAAAATATAATTATGTATGATTACAAATATATTTTAGAAAATTTTGGCAGCAACTTCTTTATTTATAAGACTACCCGTCGTTTATAATCGACGTCAACAATTCTCAATAATCCATAATATTATTTATCCTTTTATACAACTTACATCCCAACACCAATCACAACTAATTATTTAAGTCCGAAAATATTTTACATAAATATTTTACTTTATTTATTTATAGAATTTAGGACTCAGAACATCGTCATCACCGTCCACCGTCCGCTCGTAGCGGGTCATCGCGGTACGGCGGCAAAATTTCCGGGGTACCCGATAATTCGGATTCCAACAAAAATTTCACCGATTTTTTTTTTAAAATTATTTTTTTATTGCACGGTATTTTATTTCACAAAATCAGTCAACAAAAATCCCTGCAATAACATAAATTAATTCATATTAAACCAACTGCACAGTAATTAAGCCCATAATTAGAGCCCACTACTAAACCCAACTGCCAGGCCCAATAACAGGCCTAACAGAACCAACAGAATCAAGCCCAACAGAATCCAACACAGGGAAACAGCACAGCACAGGAACCACACGACCACAGCACACAGACGCCGCAGCTCGCGCGCACACCGCACACAACACACACAACTCACACTCACAACACACACAACACCACACAATACACACACAATCACACACAATCGCCTACCGCCGCCACCAACCGGAAACCGGCGGCAACAGCGGCCAGAGAAAGGAAGAGACATCAATGGAATACAAGAAAACAGGCAGCATAGTAATTACCGAGAGGAGGTGGAAGCAAGCGAAGGAAGAAGAAAATGAAAAAGGAACCGAGAACGAGAGAGAAGAGAGAGAGCAACAGGGAGAGAAACAATAGAGAGATGATGTTTTAATTCTCCCCAAAGCCAACTGCTGACATGTATCTGTTAATTGGATACGTGTCAATTTCTTTTATAAGATTTTGACACGTATCCCAGATATACCCGGGAACTGAAATTTTGCCCCGAAAACTGAATTTAACGAAATAAGTTGGGAATAAAACAACCTCCGAAAATTACGAAAATATCTTTAAAATATTATAAATATCCCGAAGTAAATAAAAACATAAATTTCAAAATTTTTAAACAATTTTTAAGGTACGCTTTATACCCGCTTTTTAATAAATAACGAAATGACGCGCGCATGAAACGATTCCCGAAAATTTCCAAAATAATTTTAAAATTCTCCGAATAATACGAACTTAATAAAATATAAATTTTATAATTTTTAAAGATTCCCATAATTAAATATGGATTTTAGCATTTAACACACTCAGAAAATCATTTGAAAATGAATAATTAACAAAATATTAATTTCTCAATTTTATAAAGTCCTAAAAATAATCATTGAAATTATAAAATTAGAAAACCAATTTTAAAGACAGCCCAAATATTTATGGAATTAAAATTACAATTAAGTCACTTTTACAAGCAAAATAAAATCACATAACTCACCAATAAATCACATAATTCCAATCCCACATATCAACAAATCATAATTATTTAAATAACAATCAATAACTGCTGCCAAAATCAATACACATCTTTTATTTATTTACTTAAACTTTTATTACACTTCCAAATATTAGAAATAAAATTAAAGTACACGAGTCGTTATAAATAATATTCAAGTTAGTAAGCAATTACCAGAGAAATAAAAAAAGCTAAATCTGTAAAGAATTTCTCTGTAGTTCAACTTGTAAACAGTTGTGTACATTTTGTAACACAGAGTTCTCTACTTAATATATATATATGGTGGAAAGTTCAATCCACCAAAAAGTTTTTAAATACTCGTATTTAAATGCTTTGTGTTTTTATTTCTATTTTACTTTCATTCCACACTATTGCAAAATCAAACACAGTTATTTATTTGTAGAAGAATTATTCTTGAAATCTAAAAAAAGCCAGAATTCCATTCAACCCCCCCTTCTGTAATTCTTGTTTAGATTGTTTGGGAATAACAATTGGTATCAGAGCAAGCTCTTGAAGAACAAAGAGTTTAAAGATCACAACAACTAACAAGATGAGAAGAAAAGATGTTGGAGTAAAGATTCCATTTCTGGACAAAGAAAACTATAACCATTGGAAGGTGAAGATGCACCCGCATCTCCTGTCTCAAGATGAAGCATATGTGGACTGCATTGAGAAAGGTCCACATGTACCTATGAGAGCTGCTACAGAAAATGAACCATCTGTCCCAAAGCTTAGAGCAGAATGGTCTAATCATGATATTGAACAAGTTCATAAGGATAAAAAGGCCATGAACATTTTGTTTAATGGTGTTGATGGTGACATGTTTGACAACATCATAAACTGTAAAATTGCCAAGGATGTCTGGGACATAATTCAAGTTATATGTGATATAACTGAGCAGGTAAGGGAGAACAAAATATAACTATTGATTCATCAATATGAGCATTTCCACAGTGAAGAAAGTGAGTCACTCACTGACATTTTCAGTAGATTTCAAAAACTACTGAATGCTCTAAAACTGCATGGAAGGGTCTATCAAACAAAAGATTCAAACCTCAAATTCCTTAGATCTCTGCCAAAGGAATGGAAGCCTATGACAGCCTCATTGAGAAATTCTCAAGATTATAATGAATTCACCTTGGATAGACTGTATGAGATTCTAAAGACCTATGAGCTTGAAATAGAGCAAGATGAGAAGCTGGAGAAAGGAAGAAAGAAGGGAGCATCCGTTGCATTAGTTGTTGAGCAAGAAAAGGAGAAGGAGACAAAGGTTGAAGCTGTTGGATCTGCACCAAACTATAGAGTTTGTGAAGGCAAGGGAAAAGGGCTAGTAGCTGAACATGAAGATAATCTTAGTCAAGATGACATGGATGAAATAGATGAGCATCTTGCTTTTTTATCCAGGAAATTTGCCAAGCTCAAATTCAAGAAGAATTTTGGAGCAACCAAGTCAAACAGAAACGTGGTTGATAAGTCCAAATTCAAATGTTTCAAGTGTGGCTTGGAAGGTCATTTTGCTAATGAATGCAGAAAGTCTGATTCTAGTAAAAAGAAGTTTGAGCATGTTGATTATAAACAGAAATATTTTGAGTTGCTCAAACAAAAGGAAAGGGCTTTCATCACACAAGAAAATGATAGGGCTGTAGATGGATTAGAAGAGGATGAAGAAACAAACTATGTCAATCTAGCACTTATGGCCAAATCAGATGAAACAGAAGTCAGTTCATCTAGAAATTAGGTAATCACCACTAACCTAGCATATTTATCTAAAGCTGAGTGTAATGATGCTATAAATGACATGTCTACTGAATTATACCATTTGCGTGTCACACTCAAGTCTCTCATTAAAGAAAACACCAAACTTAAAGAGAACAATTTGTTTTTAAGTGAAAGAAACAATGTGCTAGAGACTCAATTTGTTGAGTTTAAAAAATCAAAGATAGAATGCAAGATTGCTAAATATGAACTAACTGAATCCTTAAAGAAAGAGGAGATTTTAAGAAAGCAGCTTGAACGAGAACTGGAAGTAATTAAGGCATGGAAATAATCTAGAGATGTTCATGCTCAAATTACTAAAGTTCAAGGTATAGAATCCTTCTGTGATGAAGCCTGAAAAAAGAGCAAGGAGAAAATAGATTCTAATTTGGTAGAAAGACTTTCTACGGATGTGGATTCGACGGATTATGAATATCATCTGTCGAAAGATCTAAAGGATTATCCGTCGAGTGAGAAAAAGCCAATTAGCAAATATAAACTAGCTAAGTTAAATGAGAAATACGGATCAGTTTCTAAGAACTTTGTTCCAACAGAAATAAATCAAGTGAACAAGAACAAGAGAGTCAATGTAGGGCATCTGTCTATCAAGCAATTGAATGACAGATTGGAGAAAATTGAAGTAAGAGCAAAATCTAAAAGGAAAAATAATAGAAATTTAAAATGTTAGATATGAATACAACACAGAGGGGGGTGAATGTGTTTTAGCTTAAATGTTTACTTTTTGGATTTGCTCTGAGTTTAGCAATTGATTGTTATCAATGATTTTGTGGAGTAGATGTTAAACATAAATAACAATGCAAATATGTAGAACAAAGATCTTCAAAACTCATTTAATTTTATATTAAAAATCAAGCAGTGTTTTGCTACAAAATCTTTAAGTTCTTGTTTTAGAACTTAGCTTCTTTCTTGAGAGAGAATACTAGATTTTCTATCTTTTTTTTGACTAAGGACCAGTGTTAACTTTATAACTCAGTTAACTGCTGGTTTACACAGTGTGTAATAAACATGCTATGAGCTTTTCTAAACTGTCACTTGTCATTTCTATTTATAGAAAAGCAAATCTTCCATTTCTGGCTTAGCATATCTTTAGCATCCTGTGTTTACTTTAATCTCCTCTGTCAGTTAATCTTTGTCATTGATCTTGCACATCTCTCAAGCTGCTTTTTGTAGACTTGTCAATCCAGCTGTGTGAATTGTTTCTTGATTTGCGACCTTGGATATTGAACTGTTCTGCAATTCTGTACTTAGAGAAATTTCTTCACTTCGAGATCTCCAATTAAGCTGTAGAGAACTCGACATCTCGATAGGCATGTTGGCTTGTAGATATCTCTGAAACTTCATTGTTGACTTGACTTATCGACAACTCTGAGTTCTCTAGTGAATTTTGGTTTATCGATAACTCAGAGTTCTGTAATGGACTTTGGATTATCGATAACTCAGAGTTCTCTAATGAATGTATACTTGTCGATATCTCTGAGTTCTCAAATGGGTATCTGACTTATCGATATCTCCAATAGCATTTCCTGAGTTCTCGATAGACAATTCCTGAGTTCTCGAATGACTTCTCTATAACACTAATTCTGTGACTTATAGAGATCTTGACTTGGAATGTTTTTCACTAAACAGAATTATTCAACTCCAAGCTTCTTCATAATTCTTCTGAGGCATGACCTTCTTGATCTTCTTCCAGATAGAATTCTTAGGCTTGACACTGTTTAGGGAAAAATGCTCCAGTCTGCTCCATTTACATTTTACAGACATTAAGTGTTACAAGTATAAATTACAGATTAAGGTTACAATACAACTAATCTTAGGGTTGTCAATATGACTTAGTCTTGTTATGATACAGGCATGTCTTGTATAACAATCTCCCCCAATTTGTGAGAAGATTGCTTATCACAAATTCATGCATGTTAACAAGACTAACCCCAAGTTAAAGAATGAAAATAAAATAATACAAAAGCTGATACAACACTTGTACATTGAACATTTGACAGTTTACAATAATTAAGTAAAGACTGAGCTTTCTGATCCTTTCTCAATTATGTTCTTAATCTGTACAAGTATTTTTAATTCTTCTAGGATGGGGGTGTCAGTTAGAGCCTCCATTAGTTTCAGCAAATCTGGATTAGGATAACTAGCTAACATCCTGTTAGGTCACACACACACTGTAGAGGGGTGAATACAGTGTATAGTATACTCAAATCAAACTTTAAGAACTTAAGTAACAGAAAACAAGCTTTATTGAAACAATAAACTCTGTTACAGTATGGAACTGTTACCTCTCAGTGATGAACAAATATCACGAGAGCTGCTAGGGTTATAATGAATAATCTTCTCTAATAATGATAACACTTATAGTGTAAACCCTATGTCTGTGTTTATATACTACACAGTTACAAGATAATCGCTAATTGATATGGAATATAATTCTGCTTCCTAAAATATATCAATCAGATATCTTTTCTTCCAAGTATTCCATTCTTCACTGAATTCCTTCTTCATGCATATCTCTTCTTATGTTTATCTCAATCTTCTTTCCTTTAATCAGCTACTGTCCTTATCTGATTATCCTTCAGCACTTAAGTTCTGATATCTATCTTCTGATGATTATCTCCTGATAACATACGTACTGATATCCTTAAGTCCTGACTTCCAGTATAAGTACTGATCAACAGTTAAGTACTGATTTATCATGTTCAGTAAGATCTGAAAGGTAAACATAAAACATATTAGCCATGACATTATCAAATATATCTAACAATCTCCCCCAACTTGTAAATTAACATAATATACAAGTTTAACAGATATTTGATGATGTCAAAAACATTAAGTACAAATGCATGAGAATTAGACTAGATAACTACAACTTACAGTCCTTAAAGTTTTTACCAATTTCAACTTCTGATAACAACTTCAGTCTGTATAAATATCAGAATTTAAGCAGTTGTAGATCTTCGACTTGGCTTCATCATTTTCTGATCTCTCTGATGTTAGGAGTTGTTCTGAGATAGTTCTTCAACAAACATTTCTCAGCATATCTTAGTTCATGAATCATTCTCCTTTTAACATCTTTAAGCTCTGCAGTATCTTCACCAGTTTGAAAGATTGCAGCTCTGAGATCATTGATCTTTGCTTTTCTCAACTCCTGATCTAGTCTTATGACATAAGCTTTGTCAGACTCTAGATTGAATTCAAGTCCCTTAATACCAAGATACGTTCTGATCTGTGCAGTATTAGGCTTCATATCAACAATATCACCATTGTGATCTCTGTACTTTGGAACATATATGCTGTCAGACTTAACAGAATAAAGCCTTTTCTGTCTCTGAATCTGTTCTTTTAAGTAGTTTGCAGCAGTCCCTGTTATTCTGTCATCCACTTGAAGTAAGAAAAGTACATGCTCCAATTATTCAAAATACTTCAATGGAATGGCATTTTGTTTTATATGATAAACCCTACCATCTGTCATGAAATAAAACATGATATATTCTTTCAAGTAGGTATGGTAAACCATCTGTACAGATTCCAGTTGATTCAATCTCTCAGGAGTTGCTCCAATACCTGGTTCACTCAAGGAAGTTGGATCATTGGTAGTGTTGTGTACTCTTCTTTCATCAGCACTTCCCAATCCAGTTTTATCTCTAGCTTCCTTTCAAGTAACTACTCTTGCTTCAAAACCACTTGCAGTAGTCTTCAAAGATTGAGTCTGTTTTGCTTCAGTGAATCCTGGTAGGAGTGTCTTTGATCTATTTTCTGATATCAAGTTAACTTGAGCTCTGTCAGAGGTTACTTGCTTCTTCTGAATATCAGAACTTACAATTTCTTGACTCTGAACAACTTGAGCCATGTCAGAGGTTGTTTTAAGAACTTTTCTTGAAGTCAGAGCAAGATCATCTTTTTCATCAGCAATTTCTTCTTCCTCAGGAGGTACATAAACCTTGATAGGTTCACCAACCTTTTCTTTACCCTTGGATCTTGGATCTATCTGTGGTTGTGATCTAGCCAATGTTGCTTCAATATGTATCCTTTCTTTGATCACAATGCCTTTAAGTTTTGGAAGTGACTTTTTACCAGAAGCTTCAGATTTAGATGTGACTTTCTCTGATTTAAGTCTGGCTTCTTCTTCCTTTAAACTTTCCAAATCCATTCCTGGATTTTCTTGAAGAAATAACTGTCTTGACATTTCTTCATCAAGATCTAGAAGTTCATCAGAACTTATCCTTTTACCAGCAGCAGAACTTATTCTTTTCCCAGTATCAGAACTTGTCCTGTGACTAGCTTGTCTTGATGTAAACCTTCTACCTTGACTATGACCGCTACCCATTCCAGAGTATCCTTGATCATCATTTCCATCATCCTTTCCTTGCAGTGTCTTGTTAGTTTTGCATTTGGACTTAATTACCTTCTCCCCCTTTTTGGCATCAGCAGGTAGTAAAAGAGAGATAAGTAATTCCACTGAGGATTGGATTTCAGTAAGTTGAGATTGCTGAGAAGCTTGATTTGTCAGAATGTCATCAATCTGAGCTTGTTGTTTCTCTTGAGTTTTCTCAATATAAGCAATCCTGTCAATGGTAGGTTGAAAGAACTTTTTCTTATCAATTTTCCAAACTTGTTCTTGTTTGATAAAGTTCTCCTGAATCTTGTGTAGCTCTGCATGAGTAGTCGAATGAAGACCTTGTAGATGTTTAGTACTCAATGCAGTGACTCTAAGCTGGGTTTTAAAATCATCGAAATTTAACATTTCATCAGCTTTAGTCAAGTGCTCAGCAAGATGTAATGCATTTGGAACACATGAAACTGAGTTCCATTCCTTAGTCCACTCCTGACCTGCAGGAGTTTCACTCCAAGGTACTGGTGCATCCCTGATAACAAACTCCTTTACCAGTTCAGACTTAGGAAGAGTCGGTTGAGGAGTATGTCCTGAAGGACCTGCTTCATCAGCATCTACAGTTGGAGCAGCTTCACCAGTATCTCTAGCATTTGCAGCATCAGAACTTAAAGAATCAGTATCTTCGGATAAGACAACAGTGTGAGTAGCAATGGAGGCTTCAGCATCCTCTAATTGCTAATCTGATACTAAGTTCTGATCAACAGCCATATCCTGATGCTCACCTAAAGTCTGATCATCAGCATCTTGATGCAGAGAAGGTGTTGTTGATAACTCTGGAGTTTGAACAGCATCAGTAACAGGTGTTGTGGAAGGATTATTTGCTGTTGGAGCTTCTAAAAGAAATACTTCAGACACAACCAAGTGTTGAACCTCAATATCAGCACTTGTGCCTGGATCAACAAGAGACACAGATGGTGAGTTAGCCTTGTCAGATACAGCTTCCTGAGATGGAGTTAATGGAGAAGAAGTGACTGGAGCCAATTCTTTGTCTTGTGAGATCAGAGATTCCTGATCCCCTTCCTTAGCTGCTTCCTCTTCATCATCTGAAACTGGCCTTTGTGCCCTCTGTTTCTTGTACTTCCTTGTTGATGTGGATTCCTTGGGAATTTCAGGAACTATCATTCGTCTAAGCCTCTTGAGAAGCCTAGAACCCCCAACTTCAGAATCCTTCTGAGAAACCTCTTTCTCAGCTTCAGAAACAACAGGTTCTCGAGAAGAAACCTGTTCTTCAGAATCAGATTCATCTCTCAATACAATCCTCCTTCTCTTTTGAGGTGTTTGAGGAACATTCTTTGTCCTCTTTGGCTTGGAAGATGAAGGCTTCACAGTAGGTGCTGAAGATGAAGGTTGAGCAGTCTGTGAAGTGGAGAGATAGGATTTGAGATATGTTCTGAGGGTAGGTTGAGTAGAATGAGAGGTAGGTACTGAGGATGATGGTTTTTGGGTGTTTGTGGTTGGTTGGAAATCAAAGTAAACAGATCTATAAGTATCAGGATCAGCATTTACTAGGATCTGTTTTACAGACTGAGGAATCTGTAATGGTCTAACCACTTTTTTCTTAGTATCAGCATTTACCAGATCATTAAAATATCGTTTTGCAACTCTAAAAGGTGGGGTTGAGGAACTGACTAATTGAGGTTCATCAGTACAAAAAGTATATAGAAGTTGACAGGATCTAGCAAAATAGATAATATTTCTATTCTCTGTCATCCTATCCCCAATAAAACCAATTATTCCAGTTGCAAAATCAAAATGAGTTTGATGAATAATAGCATACCCTATGTGCCGACTCAGAATTGGGATAGCATCAAAATTCGAACATTTGTTCCCAAAAGCTTTGGTGATGCAGTCAAAGAAGAAACTCCATTCTCTTCTGATATTCGCCCTTTTCAACTGTCCCAAGCTTTCGTCAAACTCTTTTCATATCCCAAATCAGCCATTAACTCCTGAAGTGCTGATTCCTCTGGAGTTGAAAAAGTACAATTTTCTGGAGAGATGTAGAGCTTTGCGTATTGTACCAGGAGTGACTACATAAGATGAATCACCCACTTCAAAAATAATACTGGGAGTGCCATGTTTACCACCATCATCAAAGTGCCCAGTCCGCCAAAACGTCAGAACTTGTTGACTCGAAAAGACTTCAGGCTGTGTTAATGCGTACCCAATCTCACTGTGTGCAAGAAGATCTTGCACAAAATGCAATTCAGATGGAGCTTCAGCATGATCAAGAATTGCAGCATAGTTGTTTGGAACAAACTTAGCTCCATCAATGATTAAATCCTTTGGTGCCATGTGAAAAAAATATAGATTCAAGTATGCCTGTTAGGTGTTTGAGATAATATCTGTATGAAAAACCAACGTGAGAAAGAAGAGAAGGAGAGTAAAAGTAAGGAGAGAGATAAAGTATAAAGAAAATAAAAGATTAAAGAAATCTTCTCTCTGTTGTACTTATACTCTGAACAAAAATGTTACCGTTGGACACCTGTCAGACATGCAGTAATAACGGACAGTTACTGGGCTCGAGAAAACAGGAATCATTACTTACCCAGTTGCCTAGTTTCAAGGAAAAACCGTTCCATTTATCAAGAGAAACAGTTTTAATTCAAAATTTAAACCGTTAGCACTGATTGAATTATTTTTCACTGCATCATTGAAATTCTGAAAATACATCACATGAAAATGACCAAGATAAATTAGATATGTAAGTGCTGAAAATGAATCAGAACTTAATATAAAACAAAATATATATGGTCATCAGAACATCAATCAGGATTTATCAACACAAGATGAAATAACTCAGAGACAAAATCTTGAAGTAAAAATAACTTTCATTAATATATCAAGACAATACATTTATGAAATGGAAATTACATCAATACTTATACAAGATTTTCCCTAAGCTCCTAATCCTAACATCAACAGCTTTAGTCCTAGCTAAGAAGCCTGACAAAGCTGAGGATGAAGAAGAACAGGAAGAAGACAAGATTAAGTCATCTTCCTCTTCCTATCTTCGCCGAACAAGATGGCGAGTCGTATGATTCGCTCTTGCTGACGGATAGCTTCCCGCCTTTCTTCCTCCAATCGCTCCAGATGGCGATGGTAATCCATATAGAAGAATAGAAGGTGAGTCAGCACCTCCTGTGGGACAGAGTCCCAGATCTCCTCAGGGAATGGCTGTTACATGCCACTCCTGCTGCCACTCGGCACAACTTAGCTCCATATTGAAGGTTTGGTAGTTCAAAAACATGTTGTATCGGACCATTGTGTTTTTGACAGAAAAAGGAGGATAAGTGTGTGAGAAGAATGTGATAGAAAGACTGATGTGAAGTGGCTGCTTATATAGGCAAGAGAATGCCAAGAGACGCAAAGATATTTAATGCTGACAGGTAGAATTAATTCTACCTCGTCTCCCTAGACTTTAAAAAAGAATAACAGTCATTGGAAAGAGGAATCATGGTCTAGACCGCACAAGACACAAGAAACAGTGGACTGTTCAAGTATGAATACCATTAATCCTAATCATAGTGACTATTAATCTTCCACTTCAACATATTCTAGTTCGAACTGAGACTGTTATCAAATTTTATTCACAGATAAGCCAAGTAAAGGATTAGACTGAGAAATCAGAACTTAGACCTATACCAGAACTTAACAGTCATCAGAACATAATTTCTTAACTCGAAAAAGGAATGCCCATCTTAGTAAATACTCATACAAGTTCTGAGTTATGGACGTCAGAACTTAATCATCAGAACGTGTAACGTAGAACTTGTCCTCAGAATTTGTGCAATAATGACACTATGACTGTTTATCTAAAATAACATAGACCACCACAGAAATTTTCATCATTCAGATGGAGTGATTAGTGTGTGCATTAAGCTAAAAACAGACAAAGAGTAAAGTCTGATTCACTTCAGTACATCTTAGAAATAAGGCATAACTAAAATTTTGCTAAAGATCTGTCATTGTCCTGAAACCTACTGATGAATGAGTTCATGCTTGAGTCCATCTCAACTGTTTTGTGCTAATTTTATGCATCTTTTGCAATTCTATTTTACAGTGGCTTCTCAGTGTAAGTGAGTCACGACTGTTTATCAGAATTTATGCTATTTTCAGAGTATTTCTCCTAGTAATCATAGAGTGTGAAAAGTCACCAAGAAAATATTTTGCTTTTCTAATGCATATTTACTTAATACCAGCAATGCACTTGGGTCGTCCCTTCCACATTTTTACTCTAGATCTCAAAGGAGTACCTGATTTTATTCTTTGATCTTTTTGCTTTTTCTTTTGATAAGTGAGGTTTATCAGCACTTAGTACATTCAGCAGTTTTACTAGTATCAGAACTTAACAGATGAGTAGCATTATTCTAATTTGTGACTTAGTAATAAGATATACAAAGTAAACTTAACTAAGCTCAATTATCAGAATTTGCTAGTGTCATAAGATTTCCACCGAAATAATTACTTCTTACATGGAATCATTTGTTTATTAAAGACTATTAGGTCAGTTATCTAGCACAGTTATCCTCATAGGATTGAATAGGTACTAGAACAAACATATCACTTATCAGAGTTTAGAAACATATATCAGACAACAGTCAGTACTTAAAGACATTTATCAATTAAGCACAGAATATACAATGAGATTAATTCTGTAAATACTGAGCATAAAGTCTGATAACACAGAACAAGTCTAAGCAGATTTAGAGAAAGAACCTGAAACCATTCCAAGTTCATTTACCAATCTTGTAAAAGTAGCTTCACATAATGGTTTTGTGAAGATATCTGCCAATTGTTGATCTGTGGGAACAAAATGCAATTCCACTGTACCTTCATCCACATGTTCCCTGATGAAGTGGTACCTGATGCTGATGTGCTTTGTCATTGAGTGTTGAACTGGATTACCTGTCATAGCAATAGCACTTTGATTATCACAGTAAATAGGGATTTTGAAATATGTTAACCCATAATCCAGTAACTGATTCTTCATCCAAAGAATCTGTGCACAACAGCTTCCTGCAGCAATATACTCTGCTTCTGCAGTTGATGTGGAAATTGACTTTTGTTTCTTGCTGTACCAAGAAACCAATCTGCCTCCAAGAAATTGGCAGCTTCCACTTGTGCTTTTCCTGTCAATTTTGCAACCTGCAAAATCTGCATCTGAGTAACCTATTAGTTTAAAATCTGATTCTCTAGGATACCATAATCCCAGAGCAGCTGTTCCTTTAAGATACTTAAAGATTCTTTTTACAGCTGTTAAGTGAGGTTCTCTTGGATCTGCTTGAAATCTTGCACAAAGACAGGTAGCATACATGATATCAGGTCTACTAGCAGTTAGATAGAGTAGAGAGCCAATCATACCTCTGTAGTCAGTAATATCTACTGATTTACCGGTATCCTTATCCAGTTTTGTCGCAGTGGCCATTGGAGTAGGATGCACTTGAACAATCTTGCATTCCAAATTTCTTTAGCAAGTTTCTGGTGTACTTGGTTTGACAAATAAAAGTGCCTTCCTCATTCTGCTTGACTTGAAGGCCCAGAAAATAGCTAAGTTCCCCCATCATACTCATCTGATATCTTGACTGCATTAGTTTGGCAAACTTCATTGCAAAGTTTGTCATTTGTAGATCCAAAAATGATATCATCAACATAAATCTGGACCAGAAGTAAGTCCTTTCCATGGTTGAGGTAGAACAGTGTTTTGTCTATTGTCCCTCTGTTGAATCCACTTTCCAGAAGAAACTGAGCTAAAGTCTCATACCATGCTCTAGGAGCTTGCTTAAGTCCATAAAGTGCTTTATCAAGCCTGTAGACATAATCTGGATGTTTGGTATCTACAAAACCTGGAGGTTGTTCAACATATACCTCTTCCTCCAATTCTCCATTGAGAAAAGCACTTTTCACATCCATTTGAAAGACAGTAAACTTTTTGTGAGCAGCATAAGCCAAAAATATCCTTATGGCTTCTAACCTAGCAACTGGTGCAAATGTTTCATCATAATCAATTCCCTCCTGTTGAGAATATCCTTTTGCAACCAGCCTTGCCTTATTCCTTGTAATTATGCCATCACTATCAGTTTTGTTTCTGAATACCCACTTTGTACCAACAACATATCTATTCTTTGGTCTTGGCACTAGGGTCCAGACTTTGTTTCTTTCAAATTCATTCAACTCTTCCTGCATTGCTTGCACCCAATCAGCATCTTGAAGAGCTTCTTCCACTTTCTTTGGCTCAGTCTGAGAGAGAAAAGAATTGTAAAGACACTCATTTGAAGTACCTGTTCTAGTTCTGACACCTGCATCAGGATTTCCAATTATCAAATCAGGTGTATGTGATTTTGTCCACTTCCTTGCAGATGGAAGGTTTTCTCTAGAACTGGATGCTCCCCCATGATCCATGCTATCTTCATTTTCATTTTCTGATGCTCCCCCTAAAACTATGCTCTCTGAGTTGGATTCTTCAGTATTTAGATTTTCAGCACTATCAGAACTTGGCTTATCAGAACTTGACGAATCAGAACTTGAAGAGCCAGATGCATGTTCTGATGTTTCTTGAGATGTGGTAGGATCTTGAGTATGTTCCCCCTGCATAGGTGCATCTTCCTTTAACGTAGTCACCACAGTTTCAATAACATCAGAGTTTAATCCATCAGAGTTTGCAATATCAGGACTTAGACTTTCAGGATTTTTCAGTATCAGAATATGAGTCTTCATTTTCAAATCTCAGCTGATCATGGTCAATGAAATCTTTAAGACCAGTGATCTTCTTGGCATCAAAAGAAACATTGATAGATTCCATGACCACTTTTGTTCTCAAATTATAGACTCTGAAGGCTTTTGTGGAAAGTGGATATCCAATAAAGATTCCTTCATCAGCTTTTAGATCAAACTTTGATAGCTGTTCAGGATGAGTCTTGAGAACAAAACACTTGCATCCAAATACATGAAAATATTTCAGATTTGGCTTCTTTTTCTTCACCATCTCATATAGTGTTTTTCCATGCTTGTTAATGAGTGTTGCATTTTAAGTAAAACAAGCAGTCTGCACAGCTTCAGCCCAGAAATAGGTTGGAAGCTTTGCTTCTTCAAGCATTGTACGTACAGCTTCAATGAGAGTTCTATTCTTCCTTTCAACAACTCCATTTTGCTGTGGAGTTTCAGGAGCAGAAAATTCCTGCTTTATTCCATGGCTTTTGCAGAACTCTTCCATTATCAAATTCTTGAACTCAGTGCCATTATCACTCCTTAAAATTTTCACAGAATCTTTGACCATTTTATCCAGCTGTTTGACATGATCAATCAAGATAGATGCAGTTTCACTTTTTGTGTGCAAGAAATACACCCATGTGTATCTGGTGAACTCATCCACTATGACCAACGCATACTTCTTCTTTGCAATAGACATGACATTTACTGGACCAAATAGATCAACATGTATAAGATGATAAGGCTCAAGAATTGATGATTCAGTCTTGTTCTTGAATGAAGATTTTCTTTGTTTGGCTTTCTGACATGAATCACAAAGACCATCAGGAGCAAATACTGTGTTTGGCAATCCTCTCACAAGATCTTTCTTGACCAGTTCATTTATATTGTTGAAATTTAAATGAGAGAGTTTCTTATGCCAATTCCATCTTTCTTCAATTGATGCTCTACTTAACAGACAGATTGCAGAACCATCAGTACTTGTTGAAAGCTTAGCTTCATAAATGTTACCACATCTGTATCCTTTCAGAACAACTTTGCCTTTAGATTTACTCACAATTTCACAGTG
Source organism: Apium graveolens (assembly GCF_009905375.1). Taxonomy (NCBI): domain Eukaryota; kingdom Viridiplantae; phylum Streptophyta; class Magnoliopsida; order Apiales; family Apiaceae; genus Apium; species Apium graveolens. Next base: position 113,843,920 of record NC_133656.1, read on the forward strand.
TTCTTCAAAGAAATCAACATGATAACCTCTGTCACAGATTTGACTTATACTCAGTAGGTTGTGTTTAAGTCCTGAGACCAGAGTTACTTGTTTAATTATGACATTTCCAAGATTGATATTGCCATATCCCAATGTTTTTCCAATGTTGTCATCTCCATAAGAAACACTTGGGCCAGCTTTCTCCATAAAGTCTGATAGCAGGGCCTTATTTCCAGTCATATGTCCTGAACATCCACTGTCCAGAACTAGAATATTTTTCCTGTTGCCCTGCAATCACAAAGACCACTAATTATTAGTTTTAAGGATCCAGACTTGCTTGGATCCTTTGGCCTTATTAAGTTTGTTAACATTTGCAGCGGATTTAGCATCAAAGTTTATGTTAACATTTTTCTTATCAGAACCTACACTATCAGACTTTGAATCAGAATTTACACTAGAAGGAACAATGGAAACTTTCTTCAAAGAAGGTTTTATTTGATAATAATCATAGTACAAACTATGATATTCCTTACAAGTATAAATGGAATGACATAAACTACCACAATGAAAACAAGGATTTTGTGGTTTGTATCTAACAGACTGACTCTTAACTCCTGATTTTGAAATTAAGGAATTAATATTCTTATTCTTCCTGCAAAAAGAAGCCAGATGGTTAGAACTTCCACAGTTATGACATGTTTTCCTAGGAGCATCAGGAACAGGTTTATAATCATTGCTTTTATTTACACCTTCCTTTCCATTCCTATTTTTCCTAGGTGATTTTACCTTGTTTGCATTCTTGACATCTTTCAGCTTATGCTTAAGCTGCTTCTTTGTCATTAAGCCTATGTTCACTTCAGCTGTCTTTTCCTGTTTTAGTTTGTCAGAAGTTAATTCCTCTTTAACTTCTGATTTCTCATTTTCAGACTTTACAGTTACAAACTTAACAGGTTTAAACTTTGGCTTTTGCTTAATAACAGGCTTAATTTCTTTAGTTCCTTTATCATTCTTATCTTCTCCATAACCTAAGCCCTCTTTCCAGTTTCCACTACTTAGCAAATTTTGAGTTATTTTGCCAGAGTTAGTCCAAGTCCTGATAATCTCTCTTTCCTTTTCTAACTCAGTTTTTAGAGATTCATTTAATTTTAGCACTTCATTCCTAACATAAAAAGCATCATCTCTATCCTTCTGAGTTTGATGGAACATGACTAACTCTTTTTCTAAGAAATCATTCCTTTTCTTAAATGCAAGATTTTCAGAAGTTAATCTTTCACATGTTAAAGTTTGATCTCTATAGCTAACAAATATGGTTTTAAGATATCTTCTCAACTCATTAATATCATCAGTATGAAAAGCATAAGTAGCCTGAGGTACCTTTGTTTCAGCAGCTTCAGAACTGCTCTCAGCACTTTCTTTATCAGCATTTGCCATCAATGCATAGTTCTCCTCACTTTCAGAGTCTGAGGTGTCTGTCCAGCTTTTCTGCTTTGTGACAAGAGCCTTGCCTTTGTCACCCTTTACCTTCTTGCAGTCAGGAGATATGTGGCCTTTCTCACCACAGTTATAGCATTTAACATTGGTGTAATCTCCTCTATCAGACTTTCCTCCTCTGCCTTCAGATCTTCTGAAATTCTTCTTATCAGAACTTATGCTTTTCCTGGAAAACTTCTTTCCCTTCCTGAACTTCCTGTATGCAATCTTTGTGATTCCTTTCACCATAAGAGCACACAGCTTCATCATCTCCTCATCAGTATCAGTCTCAGGCAAGCTTTCAGAATCTAAGTCATCATCACTCTCAGAACTTGATGACTCAGTATCAGACTTTATGAAAAGAGCTTTACCCTTGTCTTTCTTTGAGGAAGCTGCTTTGGGGAATTCTTTTTCAGCCTTAAGAGCAACTGTCCTTGACTTTCCTCCTTTCCTCTTGCTTCTTTGTTCCATCTCCAGCTCATGAGTCTTGAGCATTCCATAGATTTCATCAAGAGTTATTTCATCAAGATTGTAGTTGTCTCTTATTGTCGTTGCCTTCAAATCCCAGCATTCAGGAAGAGCTAACAGGAACTTAAGGTTTGAATCTTCAAGATCATACTCTTTATCAACCAATGAAAAATCATTCAAAAGTTTGACAAATCTATCATATAAATCATTCAATGACTCATTAGTCTTTGAGTCAAAGTGTTCATACTCTTGAGTGAGTATTGTCTTCCTGTTCTTCTTAACTGTGTCAGTTCCCTGACACCTTGTTTCCAGAGCATCCCATATCTCCTTAGCAGTCTTGCAGTTGATTACCCTGTTTGACATTACATTATCAATGGCACTATGCAGTAAGCGTCGTACCTTAGCATCCTTAGCAATTGATGCTATGTCCTCAGCAGTATAATCACTCTTCTCCTTTGGTACGGTCTTTGCTGCTTCACCTGCAACTGCAACAGCGAGTTTGGTTGGTTTGTGAGGACCTTCCTTGATTCTATCAAGGTATTCTGGATCTGTTGCTTCTAGGAACATGGTCATCCTTACCTTCCATATGGGATATTCAGATGGTCTCAGTATGGGGCTCTGATGGTCTCATACCGACTCTGAATTTGTGTCTTTGGTGGTTCCTCAGTTGTGGTAGGCTTAGTTGGAGTTTATGTGTCCGACATGATTGTGTTTGTATCTTTAACTGTATGTATGTTAACAGATAGGCTCTGATACCAATTGTTAGGTCACACACACACTGTAGAGGGGGTGAATACAGTGTATAGTACACTCAAATCGAACTTTAAGAACTTAAGTAAGAGAAAACAAACTTTATTGAAACAATAAACTCTGTTACAGTATGGAACTGTTACCTCTCAGTGATGAACAAATGTCACGAGAGCTGCAAGGGTTACAATGAATAATCTTTTCTAATAATGATAACACTTATAGTGTAAACCCTATATCTGTGTTTATATACTACACAGTTACAAGATAATCACTAATTGATATGGAATATAATTCTGCTTCCTAAAATATATCAATCAGATATCTTTTCTTCCAAGTATTCCATTCTTCACGGAATTCCTTCTTCATGCATATCTCTTCTTATGTTTATCTCGATCTTCTTTCCTTTAATCAGCTACTGTCCTTATCTGATAGTCCTTCAGCACTTAAGTTCTGATATCTATCTTCTAATGATTATCTCCTGATAATATAAGTACTGATATCCTTAAGTCTTGACTTCCAGTATAAGTACTGATCAACAGTTAAGTACTGATTTATCCTGTTCACGTAAGATTCTGAAAGCTAAACATAAAACATATTAGCCATGACATTATCAAATATATCTAACATTCTTCTAGATAGAATTCTCAGGCTTGACACTGTTTAGAGAAAAATTCCTCAGTCTGCTCCATTTACATTTTACAGACATTAAGTGTTACAAGTATGAATTACAGATTAAGGTTACAATACAACAAATCTTAGGGTTGTCAGTATGACTTAGTCTTGTTATGATACAGGCATGTCTTGCACAAAAGTGTTCTCTATCCTGGGCGTTGTAAAAATGTTTGAACGTGACCGGTTCAGTAGACAAGAGAATGGCTTGATAATAGTCATTATTTTTTGATAGATCGCAGGGTTTGAACATCCATCCTTTAGGGAAAATATTTGAAATTGCTAGGGAGGCATCGTCATTGTTAAATCCCCTTTCGACTGATACTATTTTTTGATGGTTTCTTTTGGTATAGTAATCAGAATTGGATTTTGAAAAGTTTGACTGGTTGACCACTACCTCCTGGTTTTGCATTTTTGGGGTATCAATTTCTAATTTTGACATAGGTCTCTGAGGAACTAAGAGGGTTGGGTTTTGAAAACTGACTGTTTGTGTAGTTTGAAAGGGAGTATTTGTAGGTTGGCTGGAAGAAGTGTTTTTTCTGGTAATGATTCCAAAAAAAAAACTATCAATTTTTAATTGATTTTTCTGAAAAGCTTTGGGAGGCTGTTGAGGGATTTTGGATGTTGAGGCCATGGGCTTTGATGGTTTGAAGGGCTAGAAATACTTTATTGTCTTCTTCATCTGTAATTACCTTATCGATCCAGGGTGTGATCGGTTTTCCTGAAGAAGTACTCGCTTTGCTTTGTTCAGTGACCGGGAGTTATCCAGGAAAGGCTGGGGTTTTTCCCCACCTCTGCCTTTTCGAGGCATGAGACTATCTGTTTTGTAGAAACTCATGGGTCAGGAAATCAGGGACACGGTTCATATCTCCCTTAATGTGTTCAATATCAAAATAAAAAATGCTTAATAATGCTTGCCATCTGGCAAAAATTTGTTTTGATGCAATATTTTGGACATATTTTTGTAAAACCTCTTTTGCAGATTTACAATCGACTCTAAGGAGAAATTTTTGATTTAATAAATCACTCTGAAATTTTGTAATACATAAAACAATTGAAAGTATTTCTTTTTTTATAGTAGAATAATTTCTTTGACAATCATTCCAATGTGCAGATGTAAACTGGACTATTTGTTCTTTACCATTGACTACTTGTTTTAGTATACCGCCGTATCCTAACTCAGAAGCATTTGTTTCAACTACTTTAGAAGCATTTGGATCAGCAAGGTGTAGACAAGGGATTTCTAGAACCTGAGCTTTGATTTATCGAACAATTTCGGTATGTTCAGATGACCAAGGGACGGAGTTAGTTTTAAGGTGGTCATGTAAGGGTTTGGCTATCCTATTGATGTTTGGATAGAAGTCTAGGACATAGTTGAGACTTCCTAAAAATCTTTAGAGTTGGGTTTTATCTGTGATTTTATCGGGAAATTTTGTTGCAAAGGTTAGGGCTCTTTCAATTGGTGTAACTGTTCCTTTTGATATGTAGTGGCCAAGAAATCTTACACGAGTTTGAATTAGGGAAATCTTGGATTTTGATATGACTAAACCATTTTTCTTAGATACATGGCAGAAAGTTTTAAGGTATTTGAAATGTTGTTCAATAGATTCTGAAAAAACTAGAACATCATCAATATATACTATACAGAATATAGAATAGTCATTGAATATGTCATTCATAATTCTTTCGAATTCGCTAGGGGCAGTTTTGATTCCAAATGGAAGGACATTACATTCATACTGTCCGAATGGGACCGTAAAAGCGGTTTTATATCTATCTTTTGGGTGGATTTGAATCTGCCAAAATCCTGATTTTAAATCAAATTTGGAGAATATTATCGAAGATCTTAATTTTTGTAAAAGGTCTTTTTTATTAGGTATAGGGTATCGTACCCATCTTAAGTATTTATTTAGAGGCTTATAATTGATAACTAGCCTTGGTGTCCCTCTCTCAATTTCAGCATTTTTGTTTACATAGAAAGCTGCACAGGACCACGGGGATCTGGATTTTGATATGATTCCTTTGGATTCGAGATCGGTGATTTCTTTTCTGTAATGTTGTTCTAGGTCAGAGTTCATTTGGATAGGTCTCGCTTTTGTTGGTATTTCCTTCTCATCAAAATCTTTTTCATAAGGTAAATCAATCGTATGTTGTTTTCTATGCCAAAATGCATTTGGTAAGTCGGAACAGAGTTCCACTTCTATTTGTTTTAGTAATTTTAAGATTTTTTCTTTGATAAAGCGGTCTTGTAACTGCTTCTCAATCTTGCGAGAGGAAAGGTCTTGTTTTAGATGGGATAATTGTATCTATTTTCCTTGTATTAAGGCATTTATCTCATTATTATATATAGAATATGCCTTTATTGTATTGAGGTTCCTTGTTTTGGGTTTTTCAAGAAATGGGAAGGTAAGTTTGGTGTCATGGGTTTTGAAAGTAATACCTTCATAGGTGACAGTATAGGGGGTTATTAAATTAAAGAAAGGTGTACCTAATATGACAAGATGATGTATGCCTTTAACTAGGAGAAAAGATGTCTTAATTTGGAAGGTTTTATTATTGATAGAGGCATCAACCTTACTAACTACATTGAGGTTTGAGTTATTACCGGCGGTTAATTTTTCATTGGTATGTTGATGAAGTATTTTTGGTATTATTTCTTCTTTAATGCAATTCAAATCTGCTCCTGTATCGAATAAGGCAATGGTATCTAAGATAAAGTCATCTGAGAAGACAACTTTGACTTTTATGAGATATTTTCGGTAGGTAACTTGTCTTAATTCATATAAGAAATCTTCATCTTGTTCAGGAGTACTGTTTAAACTGCCTAGTTATTTTTGTTCAGTATTTTGCTCTTCTACTTCACGAACTAGAAGGACATTTAAAGCTTCAGAATCTATCTTCTGTTGTTCTTTAAGGATTTTTAATTCTTCTTTGATTTCTTTGATTTCTTTGTGTAGGTCTTGTATTGTTGGAACGGATTTCTGGTTGGGTTTATGTTTTTTTAATATTGTGGTCAAGTCATATGTAGTTTTTGTTGATGGGAGAATAGAAGGTTTTTGTTCTGGTTTGGGTTCAATTGGTCGTTGGAGTAATTTTTCTAAGAGCTCTTTTCTTATTTGGGGATCAGTTATATTTTCTATAATTTTGAGAGAATGTTCCTCATTTCTGGTGAGGACGTTGATTCGTCTGTCTTCAGAGGAGGAATTATGAGAGGAAGATGAGCTTGTTGCAATCTCATCTATTTGAAGAGGTTCATCATTTCCAGACATTTCGGATGTCTCAGAGTCGGAAGATTCAATGAGTAAAGCCGAGATTTTGTTAGATAGTCTTTCTTCTATGTTTAACTCTTGTATTTTCCTATTAAGTCTGCAGAATCTAGATATATGTCCCTTTTTTTCCGCATTTGTAACAAGTTATATCTTTATTGGTTGGTTTAGTAAATTTATTTTTGTTGAAAGGTTTTTTTTTGTAGGAAGGTTTATCATTATTAAAGGAATGTTTATTATAGAACTGTTGTGTTGATTTTTTGTAGAAATGTTTAGATTTTGTGAAAGACCTTTTCTGATAAGGTCTTTGATATGGCTTGCATTCGCCATCACATTTTGTTTTTGAATAGCTTTTGTTGGGATTATAGTCAAACTATTGACAGAAAGTACCTAATTTCTGCTTTGTTCTTTTCATTTCCCATTTGAGATGTCTTTGAAGTTTTAAATCTTGACAAATATTTAGGCCTTCTCGTTGTGTTTGGCTTATGAGTTGGCCATATGTCAGGTTTTTGTAAGGTATCGGGCTTCCGTGTTCAGTTATTAAAGAAGTTCTAACTCTTTCACCAAGTAAGGTTGGAAGTCCGGCTAAAAATTTTTCCTTTCAATTTGCATGGTTCGAGTCTTCTCTAAGCATGATTCTGGGAAGGAAAGTAGTTTTATATCTTTGGAAATCACTAAGTTTTTTACATTTGAGATTATGTAAAAGCTCGGCATTCTTATCTCTCAGGTGAGAAGGGTCACCAATGAAGTGGTGTGTTATGACTAGAATGAGTTGTGCTACTGCTCCTTGGATGGGGTTTCCTTGTTCATCTAAAATGGGTTTTCCCTCTTCATCTTCCCTAATGGAATTTAAGATTTCAAGATGATTTTCAGGGGTAAGGTGATAGTCCCACCAACCTTTTAATTGGCCAGAGAACCCTGCTATGAGTAATTCAGCTATAGCTTTGTCTGGGGTTCCTATTTGGGTTTTATAAGCATTGGCTGCCATGGTCATTTGTTGTAAATGATTTAGAATGTTATATTCAGACATTCCGTCTATATTCCATTCATAAACAGAGGATGCATTGAATTTAGACTGGGTTAAAATTTCAGGTCTATTTTCAACTCTAATGTCTGGGGCTGTGAATTTTGGAATCATTTGTCGGATGTCATGAACTTGGGGTATTTCATTTATGAAAGCATCTTCATCTGAGTCATGATGTATGACATTCAGTTGTTTAGATGAAACACTGTCATCAGCTATTTGGGTTGTGGAAGAGGAGGCTTCAAGTCTGCTAAGATGGTCTTTGATGGCTTTAACGAATTCTGGTCTATTTGTTTGAATTTGTTGTCGGCTTTGTCTAGAAACTTGGTATGGCTTAAAGATGAGTTCTTGGTTATTAATACTTTTGGGAAAATCTATTGTTTTTTAAATTCGGTCTTCTATTCGGTTTAGTTGACTTCCTATGCTATTTAGGTGGGTGTTTGTGTAATTAACAGGAAGGATTGTATTCCTAGTATTTTTTAGTATGTCATCATCTGGTCTCTTGATGGGGTGTGCCTCTATTTTTTCACTATGAACTGTTAGTGTGACATTTCTAAAAGGTGGGTGGTGTGATTCTATAGTTCCGCTACTTGTTTCCCATTGTTTCTGTTTTTGCTCATGCTTCGAGTGATGGGGTTTAGGTAATTTGTGAATGGGAAGAATAAGTTTTGGTCAGAGGAGTAAATTTCCAACCAATCAAAGAATAACATTTGGATTTTGTTTTGGTTGAGAAATTCATAATAAATTTCTTGAAGTTGTGCCTTTTGTTCTTTGAAGTTGGTAAAAAACCAATTTCTTTTTTCAGTATTTTGGGGAGAGTAGAACTCTTCATGAAGAAAAGTTTTATTGATTTGAAATTCTATTTCAATCACATTTAGCTCACTTGGCATTCCCATATTCTCAGTTATAGCAGAGAAGGTTGGGGATGTTGGTGATGAAGGGGAAACCGTGTTTTGGTTTGGTGGTAATTGACTTTGTTTATAGAAAGGGTGAGGTATATTGGAAGAATAATCCACACCACCCATAGAGGTATTGGGTATATCTGATGTAGAGTATCTTGATCTTGAGGAAGTGTTAATGATAGAAGGGATTTGAGAAATCCTTCCTAAATTTAAGGTTCTTGAGGAAGCATCAGAATATAGAGAACTAATAAAAGGGGCTCGGGATGATCGATCAAATGCAAAGGTGACTCTTCCATTGTCATCTTGGTGAACTTGGTGTATTTGTGTGTTTGGTTCTAATCTTTCCGGTAATCTAGGGCGAGCTACTCCTTCTAAAACCCATTAAGTGGGAAGGGAAATGTCATGCCATTTTATGGATCGAGGAATGACTGTGTTAGACCTAGAAAGATCAGTTTGAAGAAGGATAATTTCTCCTTTGACGAAAGCATTTTTATGCCCATCATCACCGATGGACATTATTGCTTTGTAATGAATTCGAAAGATTAAAGCAACCGAAATTGATCCTTCTAACATTTTATAGTTGTGAGTTTTAACTTGGAGTGTCATGCTATGGATAACATTCCTGTCTTTAAGAGAAATGGATAAATTTGGATAGCAACTAAAAGAGATGGGTCTGTTACATAGACTTGATTATATGGAACTTAACATAGAGTCATTGAACTCAAGGAATCTAACATCTCTTACAATGGCTAATATTGAGGTGTCTAATCCTTCTTTGGTTAAGGGTTTAATTCCTACTTGGACTAGACCTATATGGATTTAATTGTATGATTTTGCTAGTTTTTCTAGGGAACTTTTGGTGAGAAGGTGAATTGTTTCGAATGATTTTGATAGGTGTATGTCCCTTTCTTCGGTTTTGATGGAAGAACTTGAACTATACCATTCTGTATCATAAACTTGGTATAGTTTATGATACAGAATGGTATAGTTCAAGTTCTTCCATCAAAACCGAAGAAAGGGACATACACCTATCAAAATCATTCGAAACAATTCACCTTCTCACCAAAAGTTCCCTAGAAAAACTAGCAAAATCATACAATTAAATCCATATAGGTCTAGTCCAAGTAGGAATTAAACCCTTAACCAAAGAAGGATTAGACACCTCAATATTAGCCATTGTAAGAGATGTTAGATTCCTTGAGTTCAATGACTCTATGTTAAGTTCCATATAATCAAGTCTATGTAACAGACCCATCTCTTTTAGTTGCTATCCAAATTTATCCATTTCTCTTAAAGACCGGAATGTTATCCATAGCATGACACTCCAAGTTAAAACTCACAACTATAAAATGTTAAAAGGATCAATTTCGGTTGCTTTAATCTTTCGAATTCATTACAAAGCAATAATGTCCATTGGTGATGATGGGCATAAAAATGCTTTCGTCAAAGGAGAAACCATCCTTCTTCAAACTGATCTTTCAAGGTCTAACACAGTCATTCCTCGATCCATAAAATGGCATGACATTTCCCTTCCCACTGAATGGGTTTTAGAAGGAGTAGCTCGCCCTAGATTACCGGAAAGATTAGAACCAAACACACAAATACACCAAGTTCACCAAGATGACAATGGAAGAGTCACCCTTGCATTTGATCGATCATCCCGAGCCCCTTTTATTAGTAATCTATATTCTGATGCTTCCTCAAGAACCTTAAATTTAGAAAGGATTTCTCAAATCCCTTCTATCATTAACACTTCCTCAAGACCAAGATACTCTACATCAGATATACCCAATACCTCTATGGGTGGTGTGGATTATTCTTCCAATATACCTCACCCTTTCTATAAACAAAGTCAATTACCACCAAACCAAAACACGGTTTCCCCTTCATCACCAACATCCCCAACCTTCTCTGCTATAACTGAGAATATGGGAATGCCAAGTGAGCTAAATGTGATTGAAATAGAATTTCAAATCAATAAAACTTTTCTTCGTGAAAAGTTCTACTCTCCCCAAAATACTGAAAAAAGAAATTGGTTTTTTACCAACTTCAAAGAACAAAAGGCACAACTTCAAGAAATTTATTATGAATTTCTCAACCAAAACTAAATCCAAATGTTATTCTTTGATTGGTTGGAAATTTACTCCTCTGACCAAAACTTATTCTTCCCATTCACAAATTACCTAAACCCCATCACTCGAAGCATGAGCCAAAAACAGAAATAATGGGAAACAAGTAGCGGAACTATAGAATCACACCACCCACCTTTTAGAAATGTCACACTAACAGTTCATAGTGAAAAAATAGAGGCACACCCCATCAAGAGACCAGATAATGACATACTAAAAAATACTAGGAATACAATCCTTGCTGTTAATTACACAAACACCCACCTAAATAGCATAGGAAGTCAACTAAACCGAATAGAAGACCGAATTTAAAAAACAATAGATTTTCCCAAAAGTATTAATAACCAAGAACCCATCTTTAAGCCATACCAAGTTTCTAGACAAAGCCGACAACAAATTCAAACAAATAGACCAGAATTCGTTAAAGCCATCAAAGACCATCTTAGCAGACTTGAAGCCTCCTCTTCCACAACCCAAATAGCTGATGACAGTGTTTCATCTAAACAACTGAATGTCATACATCATGACTCAGATGAAGATGCTTTCATAAATGAAATACCCCAAGTTCATGACCTCCGACAAATGATTCCAAAATTCACAGCCCCAGACATTGGATGTAACACCCCCAAATCCAAGGTCGTGAATTCTGGTCGTTACGATCACTTATCAATTAAATAATTCTCTTTTCACAATATTACTCGACCTTTTATTCAAACTCACACACACAGGTTATATGCTTGGAAACAGTATCAAATAAATCATCTCCACTTATCTACCTGACGGGGTTGGCGCACAAAAAGCCTACGGAACTCACGAGCGTTCCTTACCCGCCTACGGACAGCAGTCCTGGTCTGATCCATATTGGTAGTCTATTGTGATATGATATATAAAAGCAAGGGTGAGCATTATAGCTCAGCAAGGTATATATCCCCATAATTAAGTATGTAAGGATAAATAAAACCAATAATTATACTTTGTATCTCCAAAGCGTTCTGAAAGTTTATATGCTTGTCAAATTTATAGTATTCTCAAAACTAACTAAAATAGTATATCCACTGAATACTTGCATTCATCTCTTTCTCAAAATCATTTTATACTCGTACTCATTTTATTTCAAAATCTCAATATGTTACTCGAACCAAGATTCTCAAATGGGTGTGATATATATATTCGTCAACATCCCAATTTAAAACTCTGTCTTATCGACAGATTTCTCAAATGGATTTTGTTAGGAATATGTGTATTAGTTTGATGATAAGTTAAGCAAAACACTTAAGTAGAAATCTAGTGTTTGTAGCCTCAACGGATAAGACCATCTTGGCTATCCGTTGAAGGAGTAGCTTTACTTAGCAATAAGTTTAGTATTGTAGCACATTTCACTCTCTGGTTTCAAGCTGTAATTCTTAGATGTTGTTAGGAAATAATCAGTCATGTTGACTACTAATGGATGTACAAATAGGAGGGCTAATTGTAAATATTTCATGCCTTTTAATTTTGTATAAGTGAAGAAGTGTCAACGGATATTGAAGACCTTCAACGGATAAGAAACAAAGCTTCAACGTATGTCTCTAATGCTTCAACGGATAATATCCATCAACAGATAAGTGCTTCAACGGATAAAGACTTCAACTGATAATGCATCAACAGATAAAGCTTCAACGGATAAAGCCTCAACGGATAAGGCATCAACGGATGAAAGCTTCAACGGATGCTTAGTTTATTAGCAGTTGATAGTGACAATTCACAAGTTGACAGAGGCACATGGGTTGACAGAGACATACTGGAATGTGGAAGCCTCTAGGAGGAATCAAGAAAATGCAGCATTTCCATTCTGATGCAAACAAGGAAGTATTCAAAGATTTACAGATTATCCTAGATTGCATTGGATAGAGAAATGAAGAAGAAACATGTGAAGAATCTTTTCAATTGTATTTTACAGTTTTGTCTTCACTTGTAAACTTGGTGATATATAAACCAAGTAGCAGCTAGTAATTAGATATGAATTTTCCTGAGCTGTTTAGAAATATCAAAAGAGAAAATCATCTAGTTTGTACTAGGAAGCAGCTGTGATTTAATTATTTGAATCACAGATTTTCTGAAATAATACATCTCTGGTGGAACAACAAATCCACCATAAAAGTTTTTAAGTTCTTTGTGCTCATTACATTTGTGTTTTAATATATATCTGTCTGCATCAGCTTCAAGCAATTCACACACATTTGATCACTCAAACACTTAACCTTAGAAACTGCTCAAAACTTGAAAAAGTTTTGAGATTTACATTCAACCCCCCTTCTGTAAATCTCATTGTTAGTCCACTGGGAATAACAATTGGTATCAGAGCAAGCTCTTAACATACAAAGAGTTTAAAGATCTATTCTGCTAACATCATGAGTGCACAGAAGAATCCTCCTGCTACCACCATGAGTAGGAAGGATATTGGTGTAAAGATCCCAGTCCTGGAAAAAGATAATTATCATCACTGGAAAGTGAAGATGCATTTACATCTTCTTTCTCAAGATGAAAGCTACATCAACTATATTGAAAATGGTCCTCACATCCCTCACAAAGTAGCCACAGCTGCTACTGCAACAGTTGCTGTTGGACAGTCCATTCCCAAGCCAAAAGCAGAATGGACTATTGAAGACATGGAAGAAATCCGCAAGGATAAGAGAGCCATGAACATTTTGTTTAATGGCTTAGATCAAGATATGTTTGACAATGTCATCAATAGCCAAACTGTAAAGGATGTTTGGGATACTGTACAAATCATCTGTGAAGGTACTGAGCAGGTCAGAGAGAACAAGATGCAGCTTCTTATTCAACAGTATGAATATTTTCACTTTGAAGAAGGTGAATCATTAAATGATACCTTCAACAGGTTTCAGAATCTGTTGAATGGATTGAAGCTGTATGGTAGAGTGTACTAAGTCAAGGATTCCAACTTAAAATTTTATAGGTCTCTGCCAAAGGAATGGAAGCCCATGACTGTCTCTTTGAGAAATTCTCAAGATTATAAGAACTTCACACTTGAAAGATTATATAGAATTCTGAAGACTTATGAACTTGAAATGGAGCAGGATGAGCTGTTGGAAAAGGGAAAGAGAAAAGGAGGAACAGTTGCTCTTGTAGCTGACAGTGAGAAGATGGAAGCCAGGAATGAGGAGAAGACAATGCCAAGTCTCAAAATTGGCACAAGCAAATCAGAATCAAGCAAGGGTAAAGAGCAAGTTGCTGAGGATGAAGACAATTCCAGTCAGGATGATTCTGATGATATTGAAGAACATTTGGCCTTTCTGTCCAGGAGGTTTGCAAAAATGAAGTTCAGGAAAAACACAAAGTTCACTAAGCCAAACAAAAACATGGTGGACAAATCAAAGTTCAAATGTTACAACTATGGCATTAGTGGACACTTTGCAAGTGAGTGTAGGAAGCCAAATTCTGAGAAAAAGAAATTTGAGCAAGTTGATTACAAAAAGAAGTATTTTGATTTGCTCAAACAAAAGGAAAGACCTTTTCTCACTCAAGATGATTGGGCAGCAGATGGGGTAAATGAAGATGATGATGTGAAATATGTCAACCTAGCCCTGATGGCTAATTCTGATGAAAATGAAACTAGTTCATCAAGCAACCAGGTAATTACTACTGACCTCTCTCAGCTTTCTAAACATGAATGCAATGAAGCCATAAATGATATGACCAATAAATTATATCATTTGTGTGTTTCCCTTAAATCACTAGCAAAAGAAAACACTAGGATTAAGGAGAATAATATGTTTTTAAGTGATAGGAATGCTGTGTTAGAGGATCAGGTAATTGAGCTTGAAAAGATAAAACTTAAATGCTTGACTGTTGAGAGTGAACTAGCAGAAGCTGTTAAGAAAGTAGAAATTCTTTCTACACAGTTAGAAAGTGAGCAAGAGGTAATCAAGGCCTGGAAAACATCTAGGGACGTTAGTGTTCAGATTGCAAAGGTTCAGCGAATTGAATCATTCTGTGAGGATGCCTGGAAGAAAAACAAAAAGGAGTTAGAATTAATTGATGGATTGTCAATGGATGTGGAATCAACGGATGATGAAAATTATCCGTTGAAGGAAGAAAATGAGCATCCGTTGAAGGCTCATCAATTAAAACAGGCAAGTTCTTTTAAAAATAAAAATCTCAATAAAAAGAATGATTCAACTCTCAAGAACTTTGTCAAAGAAGGAGCTAGCACATCCAGAGATGTCAGTAAGGTGAATATAGGACACATGACTTTAGATCAGCTAAAAGATAGGCTTAAGTTGGTTGAGGATAAGAAGGAAACTAAAAGAAAATCTAAAAGAAATGGGAAGGTAGGGATTAATAAACATAACAATTACACACCTGATAGGTATGCTCCTAGAAAAAGCTGTGTGCATTGTAAAAGTGTTAATCACCTATCTGATAATTGCAAATCTGTTAAAAATGCTCCCATGCCTTCAAATCCCTTCATGCCTAACATGTCTATGTCACCTCTGCATGCTATGCCTGTTATGTCTCACCAGAATCCCCATGCACATTTTGTAAACATGCCATATATTAACAATCCTTATTTTACTGCATTTAGTATGCCTTAAATGCCATACAATATGCCTATGTGGAATAACATGTTTGCACAACCTACGCCTTATCAAATTCAATCAAATGTGTTAAATGATTCTGTGACTAACCCTACACTTCAACCAACCACATCTGAGACCAAGGTTGACCCAAAGTTACCTAAGTCAAAAGATGCAGGAGGAATGAAGTCTAGGAAAAAGACTAACAAGGCTGGACCCAAGGAAACTTGGGTACCAAAATCAACTTGATTGATTTTGTTGTGTGCAGGGACAAAGAAGGAATCTATGGTACTTGGACAGTGGTTGTTCAAGACACATGACAGGAGATTTCACCCTGCTCACAGAGTTTAAGGAGAGAGCTGGCCCTAGCATAACCTTTGGAGATGACAACAAAGGATTCACTATGGGATATGGCTTGATTTCAAAAGAAAATGTCATCATTGATGAAGTTGCATTGGTTGATGGTCTCAAACACAATTTATTGAGCATCAGTCAACTATGTGACAGAGAGAATATTGTTTCCTTCAATTCTGAAGCCTGTATTGTCACAAGTAAAAAGGACAATAAAGTGGTCCTAACTGGAGTTAGAAAAGGGAATGTGTACTTAGCTGATTTCAACTCTACAGATCCAGAATCCATTACTTGTCTTCTCAGCAAAGCAAGTCCAGTTGAAAGTTGGCTATGGCACAAGAAGCTGTCCCATTTGAATTTCAAGACAATGAATGCTCTAGTCAAAAAGGACTTAGTTAGAGGAATGCCTCTAGTGGAATTCACAAGGGATGGACTGTGTGATGCTTGTCAGAAAGGAAAGCAAAAGAAAGTATCATTCAGTAAGAAGCTTGAATCTGCAATTGATGAACCACTACAACTTCTACACATGGATCTTTTTGGACCAGTCAATATATTGTCAATTTCAAGGAAAAGATACTGCCTAGTGATTGTAGATGATTTCTCAAAGTTTTCATGGGTTTATTTTCTTGGATCAAAGGATGAAGCTAGTGAAATCATCATCAATCATATCAAGCAAGTCAACAATCATCCTGATTTCAAAGTAAGGAATATTAGGAGTGACAATGGAACTGAGTTCAAGAATTCAACCTTGAAGTTGTTCTGTGAAGAAAGTGGAATCATGCATGAGTTCTCAGCTCCAAGGAGTCCACAACAAAATGGTGTGGTGGAAAGGAAGAACATATCACTAATTGAAGCTGCAAGGACAATGCTTGAAGAGTCAAAACTCCCAACTTATTTTTGGGCTGAGGTTGTTAACTGTGCATGTTACACTCAGAATATTTCTCTAATCAATCAGGCAAAATGCATGACTCCCTATCAATTATTCAAGAGAAGAAAACCAACTTTAAACTTTCTACATGTCTTTGGTTGCAAATGCTACATCTTAAGGAATCAATCTGATCACAAAGGGAAGTTTGATGCAAAGGCTGATGAAGGAATATTTGTTGGTTATTCTGCTGGAAAATCATATAGGGTCTACAATCTAAGAACCAACATTGTCATGGAATCTGTACATGTTGTGTTTGATGATAAAAAGATTGATGGACTAACAGATGAGGGACATCATGAAGGACTCAAATTTGACAACATTGAGATATACTGTGATGATAGTGAAGATGAGAATGATGAAGAAGGCATCTCAAGAAGAATTCAGAATCTGCCTTTGGATAATGCACAGAATGCTGCATCCGTTGAAAGTCATAATTCAGCTTCCGTTGAAAGAAGCAATGCAGCATCCGTTGAAAGACAAAGTGCATCATCCGTTGAAGTTCATAATGAAGCATTCGTTGATCACAGTCTGTCAACGGATAATCAATTCACTTCATCAGTAGATAGAGCTCCCAATTCCTTTCAAAGGACCAGCAACTCAGGGGGAGTTTCAACAAATCAACATTCTATCTCACATCATGACAATACTGAGGCAACCTCATCTAGGGCTAATCTACCACCTCAAAGGAAATGGACCAAGAATCACCCTTTTGAACTGATCATTGGTGATGCTACATCAAAAGTACAAACTAGAAGGTCTACTCAAGATGAATGTCTGTATAGTAGCTTTCTATCACAGGAGGAACCTAAGAGAGTGGAAGAAGCTCTATTGGATCCAGATTGGATTTTAGCAATACAAGAGGAGATAAACCAATTTGAGAGGAACAAAGTATGGAAGCTGGTACCCAAGCCAAAGAACAAGAGTTCTATTGACACAAAATGGGTATTCAGAAACAAGATGGATGAAAATGGCATTGTCATAAGGAATAAAGCCAGATTGGTTGCTAAAGGCTATTCTCAACAAGAGGGAATAGATTTTGATGAAACATTTGCTCCAGTTGCCAGACTTGAAGCCATCAGAATCTTTCTAGCCTATGCAGCTAATGCCAATTTCAAAGTCTATCAAATGGATGTCAAGAGTGCATTTCTAAATGGGGAATTGGAGGAAGAAGTTTATGTAAGCCAACCTCCAGGTTTTGAAGATCCAAATTTTCCAGACTATGTGTATTATCTGTTGAAAGCACTCTATGGACTAAAGCAAGCACCTAGAGCCTGGTATGAGACTTTGTCAAAGTTCCTTCTAGATAATCACTTCACAAGAGGTACTGTTAACAAAACTCTCTTCTTTAGAAATGTTAATGGCTCTAAGATACTTGTACAAATTTATGTAGATGATATTATATTTGGATCTACAGATGATAAGCTTTGTAAAAAGTTTGCTAAATTAATGCAAAGTAAATATGAAATGAGCATGATGGGAGAGCTAACTTACTTTCTTGGTTTACAAGTTAAACAAGTTAGTGGTGGAATTTTCATTAGTCAAACTAAATATATTTATGATCTTTTAAAGAAGTTTGACTTAATAGATTGTTCACCTGCAAAAACTCCCATGGCCACTGCCACTAAGCTTGAATTAAACAAGGCTGAAAAGTATGTGGATATTACAAGTTATAGAGGCATGGTTGGCTCACTTTTATATTTAACTGCTAGTAGACCTGATATAATGTTTTCTACATGTCTCTGTGCTAGATTTCAAGCTGACCCTAAAGAATCTCACTTAGTGGCTATTAAAAGAATTTTCAGATATCTCAAAGGGACTCCAAATCTAGGAATTTGGTACCCTAGAGAGTCTGGTTTTGATCTAATTGGCTACTCAGATGCAGATTATGCAGGTTGCAAAATAGACAGGAAAAGCACAACAGGAACCTGTCAATTTCTAGGGAACAAGCTTGTATCATGGTTCAGCAAGAAGCAGAATTCTGTTTCTACATCAACAGCTGAAGCTGAGTACATTGCTGCTGGTAGTTGCTGTGCACAGATACTATGGATGAGGAATCAACTATTTGACTATGGTCTGACTGTTGACAAAATTCCAATATTCTGTGACAACACAAGTGCCATTGCCATTACTGAAAATCCAGTGCAGCACTCAAGAACCAAGCACATTGATATCAAGTACCACTTCATTAGGGAACATGTGATGAAAGGTACAGTGGAACTTCATTTTGTTCCAAGTGAAAAGCAGATTGCAGACATATTTTCCAAGCCACTTGATGAATCAACATTCACAAGATTAGTAAGTGAGTTAGGTATGCTTAATTATTCATAATCTATGTCATCTATATAATCTGTCTTGAAGCCTGAAATGAATTTGCTGCAAGAATAAAGCTGGCTTTAATTAAGACTTATCCTATCAACGGATATTCTCTATCCGTTGAAAGCCAAAATTGTTCTATCAACGGATGTTCATTATCCATTGAAAGACAAATACATTTCTGGTAATTTTATCCTTCAACGGATAAAATGGTGTTGTTCATCAACGGATAACTATTTCCCTTATCCGTTGAAGTGTCACGTCAGTTACTATAAGTGAGTCACAGCCGTTGATTCTTTTACTCAACCGTTGATACAGATATACAGTGTTGTATATATTTGTATTTAAGGTAGTTTTCAGAATTTCTACAGTTTTATTTATTCTTGAACGACTGTAACTTACTTAAAAGTATCATTTAATCATTTTATTTACGTTTTAATTCAAGAAAGTATAAAAGCCAAATTGAACTCTTATTCTCACTTTATGCTTTCTTGCAATTCTTATTCTCTTTCTCTCTAAATTCTCAAGTTGTTCTCTGCAACCTCTACTCACAACAATGGCACCAGTAGTCAAAATTATGTCTCAAACAGGATTTGTTTATGAAAAGAATAATTTTATAGCCTTGGTTGAAAAGAATGAAGCCCATTCTGATTATCACAAGATGATGGACTTCATCAAGAACTGCAAACTAAGCTATGCAATGCTAGAAGCCCCAACCATCTACTGTGAGGTGATTGAGGAGATTTGGACAACTGCAGAGTTCAACTCCACAGATATGACTATTGCCTTCTCTCTCAAAGGTAAGGACTATTGCATTAATTGTGATGATATACAATCTTTCTTTAAGTTGCCTGAGAATAATGCCATGACACCACACACTGATAAAGATGTCTCTGCAATGCTAGATTCCATAGGCTATGCTTTTGATTCTGCTAGTTTAGGTAGTATTAGAAGGAAAGGCCTTAGGAAAGAATGGAGTTTACTTGGAGATGCCTTTATTAAGGTTTTCTCTGGGAAGATTAGCAATTTTGATGCTATCACTTCATCTCTTGTTAATATGCTCTATATGCTAGTTTCTGATAGGTACTTTAATTTTAGCAACTGTGTTATGCTAGAATTAGGTTCCAGATTAGGTAACAAAGCTAATAGACCACATAACATCTACTATGCTAGATTCTTTATGTTATTGGCTAACCATGTTGCTGAAGGTTTGGTTATATCCAATGAGAATAATAAACTCAAATGCTGGGCACAAGAGAAAAGGGTCCTTGCAGACCTTTTGAGAATGAACCTCAACAACGAGGTGCCATTGGTATACTTGCCAATCATGAATGCACCACAGGTAAGTGAGGTAAATACTTCTATAACTCCTACTATTTCCAACCCCAATGTTTCTTTGCCTTCTAGTGTGGCTATGGAACCTGTGTCTTTGTCCAAACAGGCTCCTACCAAAGCCACCAAATCTAAAGTTTCCAAAGTAAAGTCAAAGAAACCTACCTCTGTTGTTTCTCAAAAGACAACAGTTGTAACAACTACCATAAACCCTGAAGGGAGTGAACAGGGTGTGAGTGGTGAGGGGAGGGGTGAACATCAAAAAGCCCCCCAGGATAAGGTGAGAGAGGTGAGTGGTACCCAAACCAGCCAAGCCACAGTCTCTCAAAAGACTGTGGTGGTTCAAAAGGAGTCCAACACATCCCTAGTTGCATCCTCCCAAAAGGGTGTAACTATTGAAAATAGTCCCCAACCAGGTACAAAGAACAAAAGAGGGAGGGACACTGAAGCCACACATTCACCATTTAAAGCCTTTTCAAGGAAGAAGAAGGCCAAGACCCTAGTTTCCACACAAGGGACACACACAGCACATATACATCCACCTGTATCTGTGCCTTCTCAAATTCAGCTTGATGTGATTCCAGCAAATGTGGAATCACAGCCCCATTCTCTCAATATAGAAACACACCATTCATCAAACTCTCCAACACCCTCTCTGGATGTGGATATGATATTCACATCAATTCCTGATTCTCCCTCATTAAAACTCAGGGAGGAGCCCCACTCAAAACCTGGTGATCATTATCTTTTAGATGATTTGTTGGATCATCAGCCAATTATTTCAGATGTAGTTGCAGAATCTGTGTCACCACACTTAAAATCAATCCACACAGATTCAACAATTATGTCACTTTCTATATCTACATCTTTTCCTTCTTCAATGGATATCTCTCATCCGTTGACAAGTGGTTGTTCTTCAACGGATAAGCTTAACAACAGTTATCCGTTGATACCATCAGTTTCCACTTCAACGGATATTCCCTATCCGTTGATGGTCTCTACACACTTAACAGAAACAATTCCAACTGTAGAGGACATGGCAACTGTACAATCACTTTTAGGTTTGAGGGAAGGGAGTGATCTTTTGAGTGAGAGGCTGGGTTGCTCCCAGGCAAAAGGAGAGGTTGAGAGTCACCATATGCATGCTATTTCTTCTAGCATGGCAAAAGTGAGTGAGAGGAGTGCCACCTTAGAAGGTGAGGGTGAGGGTGTGAGGGTGTGTGTGAGCCAGGGGGAGCCCCTGATGCAAGAACAGAGAGAAATTGAGAGAAAGGCAGGTACAGAAGCTATAAGGGTGGATCCAGCCATTGCTAGTGAGTTAATGAAAGTGGATGATGCAGAAAAGGGAAGACAATTTCAGCAACATTACAAAGCTGTCATTGATAACATTTCCTTGGATGCTGACACTTTTACTCACCCTGTTCCAGCCTATCAATTATTGGCTGCACAGGGCAATGTGGAGGCAGAACAGACACTACACATTGTACACACTTCAGAATCTCTTCTCAGAGACAAAGCTGCTGTCAACAGGCTGCCTTCTCAAGCTGGTGAGCCATCTGAAGAATTTGGAGTAAATTCTAATGATGATGACTCTAATTTTTTGAATGAGAGCATGAACTTAGGGGGAGTAGCAGGCCCAAGTTCTGTTCCTGATCTTCCTGAATGGGCATGGGCAAAACCATCAACACCAGGAGAGTTTGGTGTCTCTTTGGTCAGACAAGTCATGACAATTCAGAAGGCCCTTCAGGAGACTCAAGATGCTGGTACCAAGGCAATTCTTCAAGCTCATCTGGAATCTCTGCATCTCTTGCATTTGCAGCATTACCAGAAAAATCTAAGTGTGGATGAGCTCAAGCAGGAAATTGCTGATCTGAAATCCTACAATGCTGAGAAATTGGATTCAGTTATACCCTATGGTACTATGCAAGATTTGTTGGGGAGACTGAAGAAAGCATCTGATGCTGACAAGAGGCTGGCCAGATTGGAAGATAGGGTTCATATCATTGAAGACTCTATGGTCACCATTCTTCAGAATCAACAAACTCAAACAAATCTACTCATGCAGCTGGCAAAAGCACAAGGCTTGACCCCTACCCTTGATGATAACAAAAAGGGGGAGAATAAAGGGGAAGGGGAAGGAGAGCCATCTACAACAGTTCAGATTTCTCAAGTGCTAGTTCCTGTCATCACAACTTCTCCAACTATTCAAGTCAAAGGAAAGCTAGATGGAATTGATCTAATCCAGATAGCAGCAACTGAATTGCAAGTCAAAGAGCAAAGGAAGAAGATTGATGAAAAGATGCAACTAATATTTGGTTCTACAACTTCTCAATCACAATCTGTGAAGCATAGCACAAAAGTGGAATCAATTATTATGGAACTCAAGCCAGTAGGGAGGCATAAGGATGGAGAAACTTCTTCCAAAGATCTGCAACCTATGGTTCTCAAGCCCAACAACAGATCCAATAAGGACTCTACAAAGAATCCTCTAAAAGAGGTGGATTTTCCTCTTCCAAAAGCTGATGAGGACAAGCTTTTAGGTAGAAGTATTGCATATCTCAAAGAGACCATGGATGAGGCTGTAAGGAGAAACATGGCTATTATCTTCAGAGAGGGAAAAACATATGTGTGATGCAAGGACATCCCAAATTCTCAATAGCCAAGAGGGAAGAAACCAAAAGGTTGAAGGAAGAAGCCAAACAGCTAAAGGCTGATAAAAGAGCACAAGCAAAGCTTGAAAAACAGCTAAAGTCAAGTCAGGCTGAAGAACAGAAAGAAATTGAAGACAAAGGTGAAGATGAAGCTATGGGGGACATGGTTGGTACTGAGATGGAGGAAAGAAGTAAGGAAGAATGGCAGAAAGGGAAAAGAAAGAAGGTCAATGCAAAGAGAAAGAAGGTAGATAAGACTGAAGAAACCCAATCAATATCCAAACCACTACCCTCTATTCCTGAACCCATTGTACCTGACCCCTTCATGAACATTCATGGTGAAACAATCATTCCCAAGGAGGAACCAATTGATCGGGACACCATCAAATTGCCCACCTTCCTAACCTCTTCTCCACCATCAAAGAAGCAGAAAAGAAGAATCAAATCAACACCCTCTAAAGCCTCAATCAAATTCACACAGAAGCCTAAGCCTAAACCTCAAACCTCTAAAGATGATTATGTTCACATCTGTGACATAAAAGAATTTTCAGACATTGAACTCTATCTGGATGAGCTGGAGGATGTAAGGGGAATAGCTGCCTACAGACAGCTACCAGAAAGACTAGTGTTCAAATACAAAGGAGCTGGGGAAAGAACATGGCCTCTTCACAGAATTCTGAATGAAGGCTACTCTACCTTGATCAGAGTCTACTCAGCCATACAAAGGGATTCTGGCTTTACCAGGACTGCCAAGACTGAGATTCTCAACAAGATTGCCAACATAAGGAAAACTTGGAGGGAGCCCAATGCTTTGCCTAGAACTTTACTCATTCAAGAAAGAGGAATTAAAATTCACAAATCACCTCATTGGTTGATGGAGTTCAGAGACAACAAAGGAGTCAGAAGATTTTTCAGAATTGAAGATCAGCTAAAGATTGCCAGTAATGAAACTCTCAAGGATATGCAATCTAAGTTAGATATCAATGAAGAAGATGAAGCTGAATTATACAGACAACTTCAACTTCAAATAGAGGAGAATGATAGGAGGCTAGGAAAGAAAACCAGGAATCAAAGGAAAAGAAAGTAATTTGCTCAGGCTAAAGGAGCACCCTTGGAAACAATGTAATTCTTCAATTCCATCTCAGCATATACATTTTTGTAGCACTTTTGAATTTCTCCTTTATTACAGTTTATAAATTTGTTAAGTGTTTTGTTATCATCAAGCTAAACCCAAATTTATGCCTACAGTTCTAGTAGACATAAATAGGGGGAGATTGTTAGGAATATGTGTATTAGTTTGATGATAAGTTAAGCAAAACACTTAAGTAGAAATCTAGTGTTTGTAGCCTCAACGGATAAGACCATCTTGGCTATCCGTTGAAGGAGTAGCTTTACTTAGCAATAAGTTTAGTATTGTAGCACATTTCACTCTCTGGTTTCAAGCTGTAATTCTTAGATATTGTTAGGAAATAATCAGTCATGTTGACTACTAATGGATGTACAAATAGGAGGGCTAATTGTAAATATTTCATGCCTTGTAATTTTGTATAAGTGAAGAAGTGTCAACGGATATTGAAGACCTTCAACGGATAAGAAATAAAGCTTCAACGGATGTCTCTAATGCTTCAACGGATAATATCCATCAACGGATAAGTGCTTCAATGGATAAAGACTTCAACTGATAATGCATCAACGGATAAAGCTTCAACGGATAAAGCCTCAACAGATAAGGCATCAACGGATGAAATCTTCAACGGATGCTTAGTTCATTAGCAGTTGATAGTGACAATTCACAAGTTGACAGAGGCACATGGGTTGACAGAGACATACTGGAATGTGGAAGCCTCTAGGAGGAATCAAGAAAATGCAGCATTTCCATTCTGATGCAAACAAGGAAGTATTCAAAGATTTACAGATTATCCTAGATTGTATTGGATAGAGAAATAAAGAAAAAACATGTGAAGAATCTTTTCAATTGTATTTTACAGTTTTGTCTTCACTTGTAAACTTGTTGATATATAAACCAAGTAGCAGCTAGTAATTAGATATGAATTTTCCTGAGCTGTTTAGAAATATCAAAAGAGAAAATCATCTAGTTTGTACTAGGAAGCAGCTGTGATTTAATTCTTTGAATCACAGATTTTCTGAAATAATACATCTCTGGTGGAACAACAAATCCACCAGAAAAGTTTTTAAGTTCTTTGTGCTCATTACATTTGTGTTTGAATACATATCTGTCTGCATCAGCTACAAGCAATTCACACACATTTGATCACTCAAACACTTAGCCTTAGAAACTGCTCAAAACTTGAAAAAGTTTTGAGATTTACATTCAACCCCCCTTCTGTAAATATCAGTGTTAGTCCACTGGGAATAACAGATTTGATATATATAATCATCAACATCCTTATTTAAACTCAGCCTTATCGGTAGATTTCTCAAATGGATTTGATATATATTCATCAATATCCTTGTTTAAAACTCAGCCTTATCGGCTCTCTGTTGTATATTTCAAAACAGTTTTTTTTCCAAAATGGAAGAAAGGGACTATACTGGAATAAACCATGTATCTGTGATCAGCCGAATACGAAATTTTATCTACTAGTAGAAGGAATACAAACCTAGCCGCCTTTGGGCTCATCAAGACACTATACGGTGGTTGCCCATTGCCGTGCAAGTCCGAAAGTCAATGGTCACATAGACCATATAACCGTACAATGCGCCACTCCGCGCTTGCATAATGCGCCACTCCGCGCCTGGTCACTACCCGATACCACTCCATGCCGAGCAGGCCACATTCCTGTCCCAAAACAATTATATCTTTTGCTCAAAATCCTTTTTCGAAGGAATAGGTCGTTAAAAGTTGACCTTTAAATCAGATGATTTATTCATCACTTTGAATTCAAAATCCTTTTTCGAAGGAATAGGTCATTTAAAGTTGACCAGTAAATAAGATGATTTATTCATCACTTTTAACTCAATTGATCTTTGGGAGTTGTCGGAGTGTTGAATTTAAAATCATTTTCAAATCCCTATCTGTAGTAGGGTGACACATATATAATTCACTTGTTCTTTATTGAACGAGGAAGCAAAACTCTTATGCTTCTAGACTAAGTTCCCTAAGGTTTTGATATGTTTCAAATGATTAATCTCTTTCAAGAGTTTTGAATAATTTAGAAAGTACCTTTGGGAACTATGTCTATTTTTAATTAAGTTTTTAGAAGTCCGAAGATACTAAATATCTAAGGTCTCATAATAATTTAAGAGGGATTCAATGAATTGATAAAATCTCATAAATAAAACATCTCTGTATGAGGTTCAATGAATTAATAAAAACCTTAAATACAAAATATTTCTGAATAAGGTCCAACGAATGGAGACACCTTAATCAAATAATCAAAACCGGATTTGGTATCCTAATATTGCTCTTTGAATAGTTAAATCTTTATTAAATAACGTGAAATGATTTATAAACTATTCAGTATATTTTTAAATACTTTCTGGATATTTAATAATCCCTTAAGTATCGCTTTATAAAATAATAAATCAAGTAAGGGTGTCCCTTAAATGTATAAACCAATATTTCTCGAAGTTTAAGTCAAAATCTCAATCGTTCGCTTGATATATATATATTACGCGAACGTACTTTGTTTATCGAAATAGAAATCTTTCGCGTCCGGCTCTCTCCGGAATTAAATCATTATTAAAATATCTCCGACTCCCATTATTATATATTATATTTGAAATACGTTTCAATTTCTCATACTCGTGTAAAACGAAATTTATTTTCGTAAACAATCGCATAATTCATATGCATTGATATCATAGACAAACATATATATTTGAACTGTAAATCATGGCATTAATATCACAACAGTATATATATAGCATGGATAGTATGAGATAGGGTTTCAAAAACTTGCCTCGAGTAATCGAAGTGGTATGGTCTCTGGTGTTTGGTTGGCGATCTATAAACAAGAACCAACGGTCTAAGTTAGTACGCGATTAACGTCTCGCTCTTATTAAGCAACTTTCGCAACTAATCAAGTATAACGAATCTCCGATCGTCACATTCTCAACACTTATATTCTCATTTTATAACATGGTCGAGTTTTGAAATCGATCGTTCGCTTTAGAAAGTCCATTTCGAGTTTTAAGTTCGAACGTGAGAAAACGCGCGTCAAAACTAGGTTTTTATGCGTTTCTCGCTTGCGCTCGCTTTACCAAAACATTTTTATAAAATCTAAAACATAATTTTTTCTCAAAATTCTTTTTGGACAGTCTTCTCTACTGTCATATCCATTTTTAATAATTTTTTCAGAATCTCGAAATTATTTTAAGTCCTTCAAAATCACCATGCAAGTGGACTTAAGTGTAGTTGGCTAATCGCAGAAATATTTTCCACTAAAACGACCATAACTCCTAAACCGTAAATCTCCTCATGATGATCTACACATGTATAGAAACTAAAAAACAAGATCTATCTATTCATGGCCAGTATTTTTCAAATTTTAACCATTTTCATGGCCGAATGTCCTGCAGAAAACAGATCAAGTGCAAGAATGCCCAAACTCAATTTCTACTACTTGATCTTAACACAATCACTACCTATAACCATCATAAACACAAGTACTTCTAAAGATCCACCCACATACACCTTATATGCTCTATCCAGTACCACATACATGGATTACAACTCAACATCTCAAGCCTTTAGCAAGAACATAATCAATACAAACTCAAACAAACACAATCCTTTGGATCTTAACACTACAACAAACATAACTCTTAAATCCAACCATAAAACCTTAAAGGGTTGAAAGTTATACCTTCTTGAACACTAGGAAGGTTAGTTCTAGGATGATTGAGGCTTGGTTTGCTTAGAAAACACTTAGAAGGGCTAGATCCTTAATAAATAAAACCAAGAAACAAGTTAGAATTTCGGAGTTACCTTTCAGCACCTCATTCAAACATTTTTATAAAATTGAAAAAAACTAATTTGAGGCTGAAAGTTGGAACGAATCTTACCCATGATATAGCGAAGCTATGGTAAAAATTTCATGATATTTGAATGAGTATATTTTGAGTTATGAATTTTTCTTTCTCCCTTGCTCAGAAAATCCGAACTGCTGGAATGAAAAAATGGGAGAGCTTTAAGTGAGGAAAAAGGGGTTGTTTTCTTTTGTGGCTAAAGTGTGGGAGTGTATTATGAATATATGGGATGTATTCAGCAGATTTGACAATAATTTGGCAAAGGTATGGGTTGGTTTGATTGTGTGGTGAAGTGAGAAAAGGGAGAAGTATGACTTGTGTACTTGTTTGTCTCCCATCACTATTCAACACTATTCCGCTAACTATTCTAGTTAGCATCTAATCATATAGTTACACTCCTAACTACTAGTTAGGACTTGGTTATGCATGACCAACTTGCATGGGATTTAATTTCTCATTCGTTTATTTATCGTAAACGCAATCGTCGTTCCATTCCGATAGCTTCCACGTATAGCGACTTGTTTCGTAGCGACTTCTTTTATCGCTTATAATCCTATAACCAATTCCATTCCTTCTCTTGATCATAGAAACATCTTGATATATGATTTATTTCATGTAGTATTCCCGGTTCTACGCCATTCTTTACGGATACGAAAACACGTAGTATAATCGTGAATCTTCGAATTCCGTCGGCTTTTACATTCACTTATTTTCCTCGATAAACAAGAATATGATCTCGGATTCTCAAAATTCCACTATTCATTTTATGATGATCCCATACGTATTACTTAATCATCTCAAGTTAGTATTCACGGAAGTTTTAAAATATTACAAAAATCAGGATTCTTACAGTCTCCCCCTTTAAAAGGATTCCGTCCCGGAATCAACTCACAAATAGATGGGGGTACCTTTCTCGCAGTTGGCTCTCTAATTCCCAAGTCGACTCCTCGACCTTGGGATATCTCAACAAGACTCTGAATAGCTTGACACTCTTGTCCCTGAGTTCTTGCTCTTTTCAACCAATGATTTCAACTGGTTGCTCAATGTAGGACAGATCTAGTACTTACTCATGTTTCACTATATTCTTGGTATCCGCATTATACTTTCTCAACATTGGCACATGAAAAACACTATGAACCTGTTGGAGGTTTGGAGGTAAAGCCAATTCGTATGCCACGGTTCTATTCGTCACAAAATCTCAAAGGACCCATATATCAGGAACTCAACTTCCCTTTCTTTCCAATTCTCATCAGTCCTTCCCATGGTGATACTTTCAAAAATACCTGGTCACCTACTTCATACTCTCTGTCTTTTCGTGCTAAGTCGGCATATTTACACTGTCGGTCTTGGGCTGCCGCTAAGCATCCCCTGATCAACTCAACTATGTCCCTCGTTCTTTACACCAAGTCGGGACCTAGTAACTTTCTTTCACCAATTTCATCCCAGTACAAGGGTAAATGGCACCTCCGACCATACATCGCCTCATGTGGGGGCATTTCTATACTCGCATGATAACTATGATTGTAGGAAAACTCTATCAAAGATAGGTGTTCTTCTCAATAACCTTAAAAATCAATTACACAATTTCTCAACATGTACTCCAATGTCTGAATGATTCACTCACTTTGTCCATCGGTTTGGGGATGGTATGCAGTACTCACATTCAGTTTGGTTCATAAGCATTCCTAAAAGCTCCTCAAAAAAATCTGGAGTTGAATCGGGGATCTCTGTCAGATACGATAGCTACAGAGACTTCATGCCTTATCACAATTTCCTTGATGTATAGCTCTGCTAATCTATCCACCATGTAGGTTTTCTTGATTGGAAGAAAGTATGCTGACTTGGTCAGTCGATATATAATTACTCATATTGCATCATGGTTAGCCTTAGCTCGGGGAAATCCTACCACAGAATCCATGGCTATTTGTTCCCACTTTCACATCGGAATTCCTAAGGGTTGTAGGAGTCCCCCCGGTCGCTGATGTTCCACCTTCACTCTTTAACAGGTCAAACACTTACTGACCCAATTGGCCACGTCTCTTTTCATGTTGGGTCATCAATAATATTCCTTTGGATCTCGGTACATCTTGGTACCTCCAGGATGAATTGAATATCTAAAATTATGTCCTTCGCGTAAAATTTCATCTTTTAATTCTCGAACATTCGGAATCCAAATCCGGTTTGCATACCTTATAATTCCCTTCTCTTCTTTCTCATATTTGACTTCTTCTCATTCAAAGATTCTCGCTCTTCATTCGTTTCTCTTCCTGACAATGTCCCATCTTTTCTAACAATTCTGGTTCTAATTTGATCTCAAATAGTCCATCAGTCCCTTTACCGGTGACTTCACCTCTATCTCCTTCTCCTCGAGTTCTCTCACTAGTTCCTCCGGCGTTGTCAACATCTTGAGTCTCTCTTTACTACTAAGGGCATCAGCCACCACATTGGCCTTCCCTGGGTGATATAAAATCTCACCGACATAGTCTTTCATTAACTCTAACCATCTCCCCTGTCTCCTGTTGAGTTCTTTCTGAGTAAATATATACTTAAGGCTCTTATGGTCAGTGTAGATCTCATAATTTTCTCTGTATGGATATTGTCTCCAATTTTTCAAAGCAAAACTATCGCTGCTATTCATGAGTATGGTATCTTACTTCATATTCCTTCAGCTGCCGTGAGGCATAAGCAACCACTTTCCCATGCTGCATGAGCATGCATCCTAATCCTTTACGTGACGCATCACTATAGATCACAAAATCACCTTTTCCATCGGGCAATGCTAGCACGAGGGCTGTTACCAAACTCCTTTTCAATTCCTAAAAACTTTCCTCATATTTTTCATTCCACACAACCTTTTCCGTTTTGCAAGTAGGACTAGTCAAAGGTCCTGATATCTTAGCGAAATCCTGTACGAACCTCTCATAAAACCGGTTAATTCCCAAAAAGTTCCTACTTCCGTAGGTGTGGTTATTCTTTCTCAATGGAATACTGCCTCAACATTGGTAGGGTCAACTAACTCTCCTTCACTGCTCATCAATTGTCCTAAGATCTGAACTTCATTTTTCCAGAATTCGCACCTTGAGAATTTGGCAAACAACTTTTCTCTTCTCAATGCTTCTACCACTATCCTCAGATATTCCGCATGTTCTTCTTCCGTTTTAGAATAGACTAAAATATTATCAATAAAAATAATGACGCACACGTCCAAATACTTTTTAAACACTCGATTCACAAAGTCCATGAAAGCTACTGGGGCATTCTTTAGCGCGAATGACGTCACCAAGAACTCATAATGTCCATACCTCGTGCGAAATACGGTATTTGTCCTCTGTTTTAATCTTCAGTTGGTGATATCCCGTTCTTAGATCGATTTTTGAAAAGTGTACAACTCCTTCAAGTTGGTCAAATGAATTGTCAATTCTAGAGAGAGGGTATCTGTTCTTAATAGTCAGCTTATTCAGTTCTCTATACTCTGTGCACAATCGCATACTGCCATCCTTCTTTTTGACAAACAACATTGGTGTGCCTCATGGTGACACATTAGGTCTCATCATTCCTTTGTTCAACAGTTCTTGCAACTGTGAAGTCAATTCTTTCATTTCAACCGAGGCTAGCCTATATGGGGCTTTTTGAAACTGATGTCGTTTCTGATGCTAATTCGATAGCGAACTCTATCTCTCGGTCAGGTGATAATCCTGAAAGGTCTTTGGAAAACACATCCTCAAATTCGTTAACAACTGGTATGTCACATACATCGGGGCTTCTCTCTTGGTACCCGCCACGTATGGTAAATACGCTTTGCTATCTTTCCTCAATAATTGCTTCGCTTGAGCAATATTCAAAAATTTCTGGGTCTGACGCTGACCCTTAATCACAATTTCCTTGCCGTTAGGCATTCAAATTTTAACTTTCTTTCCTTTATAATCAATCTGAGCACCATTGCTCAACAACCAATCCATTTTTAAGACCACACCAAGTTCTCTCAGCCTGAAAGGAATTAAGTCCAACTTAAAGTCCTTCCCTCCTAGTTCCCACTTGCAGATTACATGAATCTCATTAATTGGAAAACCTCTCGATTCACTATTTCTATTCACAATAATTCTCGCGTTGGAATCACATTAAGTTTTAACTTGGCCAAAAATCTCGCGATATAAAATACTTAGTTGCTTCATAATTAAACAGAATATTTGCAGTAACCAAATTGAGTAAAAGGTTACCTGCTATCACGACCTAGCTGGGTTGGGGCAGTTGCTAGAATAATGCCCTGGTTGGTTGCAATCAAAGCACCTCAATAGCTCTTTTCCCAAATTACATACCCCGGGATGTTTCTCACCATATGACTTATGATCTGGTAGGGGTGACCGAAACTGGTTATGAAACGTAGTCCTATTTTGACCACCTCCCTGGGCGATACTCTTGCTTACCGGTTCGCTAAACCTGGTACCCACTGCGGGTTGGGACACCGCTCCCCTCTCAGTCCTAATCGGAAACTTCTATTTATCGCTCTACCTCTTGGCTTCCGAACTCCTCTTCTTGCTCTCTTCCTCTTTTTGACTTTGCTCACTCTCTGCCTCTACAATCGAGGCCTTTTTGCACATAGTTTGTTATCTCAAGTAATGACACTCGGTCCTGAATCCATTATTTCAGCCCTTGCTGCAATCTCCTTGCCTTTTTCTCTTTCGTGTTCACAAACTCCGGCACGAATCTCGACAGTTCAATAAATTTGGCTTTGTCCACAGCCACCGACATCTTATCTTACTTAATCTCTAGAAATTTCAACTCCATCTGAGCCTCCATAAACCTAGGAAATACTTTTCCCCATGTGATAATCACATCAGTCTCCAGGGTTCCTTTAGGTTCCCACTAATAATTTGCTTCTCCTTTTAACATATAATTGGTGAACACAGTCTTTTGCGTCTCTTCTATGGGCACTATCTCAAAGCTCTTTTCCATTTCTTTCAGCCAAGCTCTGGCCTTAACAGGTTAGCAGTCCCTTGAAATTTCTGGGGTTTTAACCACTTAAAGGCCTTAAAGACATTAGTAACTGGAACATGATCAACCTGGGTTGAGGGTGACAATTTAAATTTTCTCGAAGAAGATTCATAATTTGGTCCATGGGGTTTCCGCTCTGGCCTTCCCCTCGTTAGTATCCATAGTTTCTTCTTCATTGTAAACCTCTAAGTCGAATTCATTATATTCGACTTCCTTGTGTTCTTGGTTATTTTGGTTTACCAATTCAGCAGGGTTTGCTCTAGTTTCCCAATATGTCGGGGTGGCATTGTTATGCTAATATAAAAGATCACCAATATAACATTATTCGCGTCTCTACTCATTATGTTAAAGTCGCTTAATAACTCGCTTTGTCACAAATACATTCTTCATTCCTCTTTTGTTACTCGCAACATTGTGCCCACACACCTAATTTGATACGTTAACAAAAGACGACATCCTGTCGAGAATATACACGTAGCTCCTAGTGACATCCCACTCTTGGAATTCTGCGTCAGACTTATAGGTCTTCTCCTCCAGTAGTTCGGAGCTTGCTGCGTTGATTGTAGGAGCATGAAACTTTTCAGATATTATTCTGTCGATTCTCGCTTTTCGTGCCGAACCATAATGGCTTAATGGAGGAAATGATTTCGTATTATCGCATAGCATTCTCATCTTGGGACACGCTAAAATCTTCCTTATAGGACATAGATTCCTCAATGGTATAGCGAATACCCTTCTTGGTAGAATCGTTGTTCGTCATGTATTGAACCTTTATTATCGGAACAATACTTTCAACCAATTCAGGTAACGTAATAACCTTAATAGTAAAAGAATTAAGCATCTTGATTCTTGCCTAATATGTCTCCTCAAGGACACTCTATAAAGAGCTATGAGTGGCAAGACTCGGGTTTTCCAATCAACCCATGGTATTGGGGTATCGTTTTCATCCCGCTTTCTCCGGAGACTTAGCTCCACTTCTATATCAACATTATAAAAATCATGTACAATTTTCTCCTTTCCTCATTCTGTCGATCTTAAACGATTCCATCAATTTCCGTATAACACTTCACATAAACACTTCAACATAACTCCTGGTAGTCCATCAACAAACTCTATCGACTCAACCAATGGACTCTCTTTTGCATATAACTCTTAGCACTCTTTTCTCTGAGTGCTACAACTCATTCTCTTCCCTTAATGCTGGCTTTTCAATCGACTGTTAATAACTCAACCAATGCCTCAATTCTTAAGGCTAAGGTCCCCTTGGGTACTACCGTCGCGACTACTCCATAGTAATCCGACTACGAACTCGATGAGATTTCTTGTTAACTTTTAGATCCTCAGTCTACCCATATTACTCTTACTGTTTCCAAGACTTATAACCTTTAGCTCTGATACCATTTCTGTAACACCCCCAAATCCAAGGTCGTGAACTCGGGTCGTTACGATCACTTATCAATTAAATAATTCTCTTTTGACAATATTACTCAACCTTTTATTCAAACTCACACACACAGGTTATATGCTTGGAAACAGTATCAAATAAATCATCTCCACTTATCTACCTGACGGGGCTGGCGCACAAAAAGCCTACGGAACTCACGAGCGTTCCTTACCCGCCTACGGACAACAGTCCTGGTCTGATCCATGTTGGTAGTCTGTTGTGATATGATATATAAAAGCAAGGGTGAGCATTATAGCTCAGCAAGGTATATAGCCCCATAATTAAGTATGTAAGAATAAATAAAACCAATAATTATACTTTGTATCTCCAAAGCGTTCTGAAAGTTTATATGCTTGTCAAATTTATAGTATTCTCAAAATCAACTACAATAGTATATCCACTGAATACTTGTATTCATCTCTTTCTCAAAATTATTTTATACTCATACTCATTTTATTTTAAAATCTCAAGATGTTACTCGAACCAAGATTCTCAAATGGGTGTGATATATATTCGTCAACATCCCAATTTAAAACTCAGCCTTATCGGCAGATTTCTCAAATGGATTTGATATATATAATCATCAATATCCTTATTTAAACTCAGCCTTATCGGCAGATTTCTCAAATGGATTTGATATATATTCATCAATATCCTTGTTTAAAACTCAGCCTTATCGGCTCTCTGTTGTATATTTCACAACAGTTTTTTTTCCAAAATGGAAGAAAGGGACTATACTGGAATAAACCATGTATCGGTGATCAGCCGAATACGAAATTTTCTCTACTAGTAGAAGGAATACAAACCTAGCCGCCTTTGGGCTCATCAAGACACTACACGGTGGTTGCCCATTGCCGTGCAAGTCCGAAAGTCAATGGTCACATAGACCATATAACCATACAATGCGCCACTCCGCGCTTGCATAATGCACCACTCCGCGCCTGGTCACTTCCCGATACCACTCCGTGCCGGGCAGGCAACATTCCAGTCCCAAAACAATTATATCTTTTGCTCAAAATCCTTTTTCGAAGGAATAGGTCGTTAAAAGTTGACCTTTAAATCAGATAATTTATTCATCACTTTGAATTCAAAATCCTTTTTCGAAGGAATAGGTCATTTAAAGTTGACCAGTAAATAAGATTATTTATTCATCACTTTTAACTCAATTGATCTTTGGGAGTTGTCGGAGTGTTGAATTTAAAATCATTTTCAAATCCCTATCTGTAGTAGGGTGCCACATATATTACTCACTTGTTCTTTATTGAACGAGGAAGCAAAACTCTTATGCTTCTAGACTAATTTCCCTAAGGTTTTGATACGTTTCAAATAATTAATCTCTTTCAAGAGTTTTGAATAATTTAGAAAGTACCTTTGGGAACTATGTCTATTTTTAAATAAGTTTTTAGAAGTCCGAAGATACTAAATATCTAAGGTCTCATAATAATTTAAGAGAGATTCAATGAATTGATAAAATCTCATAAATAAAACATCTCTGTATAAGGTTCAATGAATTAATAAAAACCTTAAATACAAAATATTTCTGAATAAGGTCCAACGAATGGAGACACCTTAATCAAATAATCAAAACCGGATTTGGTATCCTAATATTGCTCTTTGAATAATTAAATCTTTATTAAATAACGTGAAATGATTTATAAACTATTCAGTATATTTTTAAATACTTTCTGGATATTTAATAATCCCTTAAGTATCGCTTTATAAAATAATCAATCAAGTAAGGGTGTCCCTTAAATGAATAAACCAATATTTCTCGAAGTTTAAGTCAAAATCTCAATCGTTCGCTTGATATATATATTACGCGAACGTACTTTGTTTATCGAAATAAAAATCTTTCGCGTCCGGCTCTCTCCGGAATTAAATCATTATTAAAATATCTCTGACTCCAATTATCATATATTATATTTGAAATACGTTTCAATTTCTCATACTCGTGTAAAACGAAATTTGTTTTCGTAAACAATCGCATAATTCGTATGCATTGATATCATAGACAAGCATATATATTTGAACTATAAATCATGGCATCAATATCACAACAGTATATATATAGCATGGATAGTATGAGATAGGGTTTCGAAAACTTTCCTCGAGTAATCGGAGTGGTATGGTCTCTGGTGTTTGGTTGGCGATCTATAAACAAGAACCAACGGTCTAAGTTAGTACGCGATTAACGTCTCGCTCTTATTAAGCAACTTTCGCAACTACTCAAGTATAACGAATCTCTGATCGTTACATTCTCAACACTTATATTCTCACTTTATAACATGTTTGAGTTTTGAAATCGATCGTTCGCTTTAGAAAGTCCATTTCGAGTTTTAAGCTCGAACGTGAGAAAATGCGCGTTAAAACTAGGTTTTTATGCGTTTCTCGCTTGCGCTGGCTTTACCAAAACATTTTTATAAAATAGAAAAATTAATATTTTCTCAAAATTCTTTTTGGAATGTATTCTATACTGTCATATCCATTTTTAATAATTTTTCCAGAATCTCGAAATTATTTTAAGTTCTTCAAAATCACCATACAAGTGGACTTAAGTGCAGTTGGCTAATCGCAGAAATGTTTTCCACTAAAACGACCATAACTCCTAAACCGTAAATCTCCTCATGATGATCTACATATGTATAGAAACTAAAAAACAAGATCTATCTATTCATGGTCAGCGGTTTTCAAATTTTAACCATTTTCATGGCCGAATGTCCTGCAGAAAACAGATCAAGTGCAAGAATGCCCAAACTCAATTTCTACTACTTGATCTTAACACAATCACTACCTATAACCATCATAAACACAAGTACTTCTCAAGATCCACCCACATAAACCTTATATGCTCTATCCAGTACCACATACATGGATTACAACTCAACATCTCAAGCCTTTAGCAAAAATATAATCAATACAAACTCAAACAAACACAATCCTTTGGATCTTAACACTACAACGAACATAACTCTTAAATCCAACCATAAAACCTTAAAGGGTTGAAAGTTATACCTTCTTGCACACTAGGAAGGTTAGTTCTAGGATGATTGAGGCTTGGTTTACTTATAAAATACTTAGAAGGGCTAGATCTTTAAGAAACAAAACCAAGAAATAAGTTAGAATTTCGGAGTTACCTTTCAATACCTCATTCAAACATTTTTATAAAATTGAAAAAAACTAATTTGAGGCTTAAAGTTGGTACGAAGCTTACCCATGATATAGAGAAGCTATGGTAAAAATTTCATGATATTTGAATGAGTATATTTTGAGTTATGAATTTTTCTTTCTCCCTTGCTCAAAAAATCCGAACTGCTGGAATGAAAAAATGGGAGAGCTTTAAGTGAGGGAAAAGGGGTTGTTTTCTTTTGTGGCTAAAGTGTGGGAGTGTATAATGAATATATGGTATGTATGCAGCAGATTTGTCAATAATTTGGCAAAGGTATGGGTTGGTTTGATTGTGTGGTGAAGTGAGAAAAGGGAGAAGTATGACTTGTGTACTTGTTTGTCTCCCATCACTATTCAACACTATTCCACTAACTATTCTAGTTAGCTTCTAATCATCTAGTTACACTCCTAACTACTAGTTAGGACTTGGTTATGCATGGCCAACTTGCATGGGATTTAATTTCTCATTCGTTTATTTATCGTAAACGCAATCGTCGTTCCATTCCGATAGCTTCCACGTATAACGACTTATTTTGTAGCGTTTTCTTTTATCGCTTATAATCCTATAACCAATTCCATTTCTTCTCTTGATCATAGAAACACCTTGATATATTATTTATTTCATGTAGTATTCCCGGTTCTACGCCATTCTTTATGGATACGAAAACACATAGTATAATCGTGAATCTTCGAATTCCGTCGGCTTTTACATTCACTTATTTTCCTCGATAAACAAGAATATGATCTCGGATTCTCAAAATTCCACTATTCATTTTATGATGATCCCCATACGTATTACTTAATCAGCTCAAGTTAGTATTCACAGAAGTTTTAAAATATTACAAAAATCAGGGTTCTTACATTAGAGTTAAAAATAGACCTGAAATTTTAACCCAGTCTAAATTCAATGCATCCTCTGTTTATGAATGGAATATAGACGGAATGTCTGAATATAACATTCTAAATCATTTATAAAAAATGACCATGGCATCCAATGCTTATACAACCCAAATAAGAACCCAGATAAAGCTATAGCTGAATTACTCATAGCAGGGTTCTCTGGCCAATTAAAAGGTTGGTGGGACTATCACCTTACCCCTGAAAATCATCTTGAAATCTTAAATTCCATTAGGGAAGATGAAGAGGGACAACCCATTTTAGATGAACAAGGAAACCATATCCAAGGAGCAGTAGCACAACTCATTCTAGTCATAACACACCACTTCATTGGTGACCCTTCTCACCTGAGAGATAAGAATGCTGAGCTTTTACATAATCTCAAATATAAAAAACTCAGTGATTTCCAAAGATATAAAACTACTTTCCTTATCAGAGTCATGCTTAGAGAAGACTTGAACCATGCAAATTAGAAGGAAAAATTCTTAGCCGGACTTCCAACCTTACTCGGTGAAAGAGTTAGAACTTCTTTAATAACTGAACACGGAAGCCCGATACCTTACAAAAACCTGACATATGGCCAACTCATAAGCCAAACACAATGAGAAGGCCTAAAAATTTGTCAAGATTTAAAACTTCAAAGACATCTCAAATGGGAAATGAAAAGAACAAAACAGGAATGTACTTTCTGTCAACAGTTTGACTATAATCCCAACAAAAGCTATTCAAAAACAAAATGTGATGGCGAATGCAAGTCATATCAAAGACCTTATCAGAAAAGGTCTTTCACAAAATCTAAACATTTCTACAAAAAATCAACAGAACCGTTCTATAATAAACCTTCCTTTAATAATAATAATAAACCTTCCTATAACAAAAAACCTTTCAACAAAAATAAATTTACTAAACCAACCAATAAAGATATAACTTGTTAAAAATGCGGAAAAAAGGGACATATATCTAGATTCTGCAGACTTAATAGGAAAATACAAGAGTTAAACATAGAAGAAAGCCTATCCAACAAAATCTCGGCTTTACCCCTTGAATCTTCCGACTATGAGACATCTGAAATGTCTGGAAATGATGAACCTCTTCAAATAGATGAGATTGCAACAAGCTCATCTTCCTCTCACAATTCCTCCTCTGAAGACAGACGAATCAACGTCCTCACCAGAAATGAGGAACATTCTCTTGAAATTATAGAAAAGATAACTGATCCCCAAATAAGAAAAGAGCTCTTAAAAAAATTACTCCAACGACCAATTGAACCCAAACCAGAACAAAAACCTTCTATTCTCCCATCAACAAAAACTACATATGACTTGACCACAATATTAAAAAAACATAAACCCAACCAAAAATCTGTTCCAACAATACAAGACCTACACAAAGAAATCAAAGAAATCAAAGAAGAATTAAAAATCCTTAAAGAACAACAAAAGATAGATTCTGAAGCTTTAAATGTCCTTCTAATTCATGAAGTAGAAGAGCAAAATACTGAACAAAAACAACTAAGCAGTTTAAACAATACTCCTGAACAAGATGAAGATTTCTTATATGAATTAAGACAAGTTACCTACCAAAAATATCTCATAAAAGTCAAAGTTGTCTTCTCAGATGACTTTATCTTAGATACCATTGCCTTATTCGATACAAGAGCAGATTTGAATTGCATTAAAGAAGAAATAATACCAAAAAGATTTCATCAACATACCAACGAAAAATTAACCGTCGCTAATAACTCAAACCTCAATGTAGTTAGTAAGGTTGATGCCTCTATCAATAATAAAACCTCCTAAATTAAGACATCTTTTCTCCTAGTTAAAGGAATACATCATCTTGTCATATTAGGTACACCTTTCTTCAATTTAATAACCCCCTATACTGTCACCTACGAAGGTATTACTTTCAAAACCCATGACACCAAACTTACCTTCCCATTTCTGGAAAAACCCAAAACAAGGAACCTCAATACAATAAAGGCATATTCTATATATAATAACGAGATAAATGCCTTAATACAAGGCAAACATATACAATTATCCCATCTAAAACAAGACCTTTCCTCTCACAAGATTGAGAAGCAGTTACAAGACCGCTTTATCAAAGAAAAAATCTTAAAATTACTAAAACAAATAGAAGTGGAACTCTGTTCTGACTTACCAAATACATTTTGGCATAGAAAACAACATATGATTGATTTACCTTATGAAAAAGATTTTGATGAGAAGGAAATACCAACAAAAGGGAGACCTATCCAAATGAACTCTGACCTATAACAACATTGCAGAAAAGAAATCACCGATCTCGAATCCAAAGGAATCATATCAAAATCCAGATCCCCGTGGTCCTGTGCAGCTTTCTATGTAAACAAAAATGCTGAAATTGAGAGAGGGACACCAAGGCTAGTTATCAATTATAAGCCTCTAAATAAAGCCTTAAGATGGGTACGATACCCTATACCTAATAAAAAAGACCTTTTACAAAAATTAAGATCTTCGGTAAATTCTCCAAATTTGATTTAAAATCAAGATTTTGGCATATTCAAATCCACCCAAAAGATAGATATAAAACTGCTTTTACAGTCCCATTCGGACAGTATGAATGGAATGTCCTTCCATTTGGAATCAAAACTACCCCTAGTGAATTCCAAAGAATTATGAATGACATATTCAATGACTATTCTACATTCTGTATATTATATATTGATGATGTTCTAGTTTTTCAGAATCTATTGAACACCATTTCAAACACCTTAAATCTTTCTGCCATGTATCTAAGAAAAATGGATTAGTCATATCAAAATCCAAGATTTCCCTATTTCAAACTCGTGTAAGATTTCTTGGCCACTACATATCAAAAGGAACAGTTACACCAATTGAAAGAGTCCTAACCTTTGCAACAAAATTTCCTGATAAAATCACAGATAAAACCCAACTCCAAAGATTTTTAGGAAGTCTCAACTATGTCCTAGACTTCTATCCAAACATCAATAGGATAGCCAAGCCCTTACATGACCGCCTTAAAACTAACCCTGTCCCTTGGTCATCTGAACATACCGAAATTGTTCGACAAATCAAAGCTCAGGTTCTAGAAATCCCTTGACTACACCTTGCTAATCCAAATGCTTCTAAAGTAGTTAAAACAGAGGCTTCTGAGTTAGGATACAGCGGTATACTAAAACAAGTAGTCAATGGTAAAGAACAAATAGTCCAGTTTACATCTACACATTGGAATGATTGTCAAAGAAATTATTCTACTATAAAAAGGAAATACTTTCAATTGTTTTATGTATTACAAAATTTCAGAGTGATTTATTAAATCAAAAATTTCTCTTTAGAGTTGATTGTAAATCTGCAAAAGAAGTTTTACAAAAAGATGTCCAAAATATTGCATCAAAACAAATTTTCGCCAGATGGCATGCATTATTAAGCATTTTTGATTTTGATATTGAACACATTAAGGGAGATATGAACTGTGTCCCTGATTTCCTGACCCGTGAGTTTCTACAAAACAGATAGTCTCATGCCTCGAAAAGGCAGAGGTGGGGGAAAAACCCCAACCTTTCTCGGACAACTCCCGGTCACTCAACAAAGCAAAGCGAGTACTTTTTCAGGAAAACCGATCACATCCTGGATCGATAAGGTAATTGCAGATGAAGAAGACAAAAAAATATTTCTAGCCCTTCAAACCATCAAAGCCCATGACCTCAACATCCAAAATCCCTCAACAGCCTCCCAAATCTCTTCAGAAAAATCAATTAAAGTTACCCAACAAAACACTTCTTCCAGCCAACCTACAAATACTCCCTTTCAAACTACACAAACAGACAGTTTTCAAAACCCAACCCTCTTAGTTCCTCAGAGACCTATGTCAAAATTAGAAATTGATACCCCAAAAATGCAAAACCAGGAGGTAGTGGTCAACCAGTCAAACTTTTCAAAATCCAATTCTGATTACTATACCAAAAGAAACCATCAAAAAATAGTATCAGTCGAAATGGGATTTAACAATGACGATGCCTCCCTAACAATTTCAAATGTTTTCCCTAAAGGATAGATGTTCAAACCCTGGGATCTATCAAAAAATAATGACTATTATCAAGCCATTCTCTTATCTACTGAATCGGTCACGTTCAAACATTTTTACAATGCCCAGGATAGAGAACACTCAACGTCTTCATACACAACATATCAAATACAAAAGGTCATCCACCCAAGTCAATGGGGCCAAGAACTTCACCGTCCAAAATTTTTTCCTTCAAACTTCAAAAGACAATTAAACCACTGCTCCACATATTGCTACTAGGATTACCAGCAAGCATGGCATAATTCATTCTTTATTCAAAATCAGAAGAATAATCATTCCTGGTTGTTTTATTTCAACACAAAAATCCAAGTTCAGGAACTCCCTGTTTGGTTCCTTCAATGGTGGGATTTCTTCGGAGCAATTGAAGAAATTCTTAAACTTAGTGTTTAGTATATGTTCTAGTAACACAACTATATAGGAGGAAAAAATTTAGATAATTAAAAGTTACATCCAAACAGACTTGATTTGGGGTTGGTTTTGTAACTTAATATTTAGGCTTGTGTTCGTAAATTTTTTAATATAAAATATTATTAAATAGAAACAGGGAGACTGTAACTTTAAGTATTAAATGTTATAAATATATAATAATTAATATTAAAGTAATATTTTTTGTTTCTTTCAATAAGCCAATACCGAAACTAAACCGTTATTTCGGTTTGATTCAGTTTCAGTTTTTTT
This sequence comes from Apium graveolens, assembly GCF_009905375.1. Classification (NCBI taxonomy): domain Eukaryota; kingdom Viridiplantae; phylum Streptophyta; class Magnoliopsida; order Apiales; family Apiaceae; genus Apium; species Apium graveolens. Next base: position 113,886,989 of record NC_133656.1, read on the forward strand.
TGGATTCGGATTTTTTCGGTGTGGTTTTTGTAATGCCTGGGAAATTACGCTTGTATTATATCATATTAATGATAAATATTGTGTTTAATATGTCATTTATGTGTAATTAGTTATAAAACCCTAATTGTTACATGTTATGTATATTCTGTATTGTTCAAGTATTTTTAGGGTATTTTTCAGATATTTTACTTCATATTTAAAGCCTTCATATCAAAAGTTATACGACTCGAATTGTATTTCAATAGATGATATTTCAAATAAAATAAATGGCTTTATTTTTCATAGAACGGCTTGTACCATCGCGTTATTTTGAACATCTAGATATTTTATAAATTTTCTCGTTTCGCGAAAAATGACTTTTTTGGGCCCCATTAGGGGTATTATTTTTACTACTATAAATAGTTTAATATTTATTAATTATTATTAATTAATTACTAATAATCAGAAAAATAATTAAAATTCTCTAAAATTCGGGTCGGGTATTCCAGGGTCGGGTCGAACAATCAAGCCGTGATTCCAGGGTTTGGTCGGAATTTGTGATTCTGGGATGATTCCGGTAATTGAATGATTGATATGAATTAGTGAAGTGATTTAGGATCGATCCCATCTATCAAACACACCAAACGATTGTAGTTATAGCCTGAATTTGGATAATCGGAATCTGGAAAACCCACCGGAAACTGGGAATTTTCCGGTGAGTTCTTCTTGACCCCGTTGTTCTTGGTGACCGGATTGCAACCCGTTTTGCAACCCGGTTTTAATCCATTTTTGTCAGAGTTGGTTTTCTGACAAGTCTTTCTGGAATTTTAATTTTAATTTTAATTTTATTAATTATAAAAAATTAGTTTTTGTTTATTTTATAAATTGATTAATTAATTATTTAACTAATTGAGTTATATTATAAATAATTTTGAAATATTTTCTAAAAATCAGAACTATTTATTTCTTTAATTATTTATAATATATTTATAATTTATTAATTATTTAAAAATGATTAATTAGTTTGATAATTAATCAAATAATTTTGAATAAATTATTATAAATTCATTTTAATTTCAAAAATTATGGAAAAATCATTTTTAATTCTGATTTTTCCCAAATAATTATTTAAAAATAATTTTAAGATTCAATAATTAGGAATAATTAAATATACTGAATAATAAATTGATTTACCTGTATTTATTGAATAATAATCAAACCGTTTACCCGATTTAAACGAAACGAAAGCCTTTCAACTCAGAAAAATGATCTGTTTTCATTAAAAATAATATTAAATCCTAATTTCTTTTAGAAACTAGTTGACTTTTGATACTTATTTAATTACGAGTCCCATGGAGTATAGAGACGAGTCCATTAAATCCCGAAAAAATAGGAAACGAATTAAATAATGTCCAGTTAAGCGGATAGCGAATTGATTTTGATTCTAAAAATTATTTTAAACCTAGAATAACTATGTAACTTATATGCTTACGTGAATTATGTGGTTATTTGAGTCTTATATGTTAATAAGTAGTATACGGGTTAATAATACGCGTATGAGTAGACGATCAGAACTATATGAAGTCGGTTTGAAACACGATTGAGATGCGAGATGACTAAATAAGCCTATTTCCTTGATATAAACAAAGCCAACAAGGTGAGTCGAGCCGGTGATAGCGGACAGTGAAGTATTGGAAGTAGATCGTGTGAAAGGCAAGTTTTTCCCCTACTCTAATTTCAAAATAGTGACATTACTTCGGATTCTTATCATAATTGCACATTTATTATTCATGTTCACAAACACTGATACACAATTGTTAATTCCTAGTTCATATTTCAATTCAATCCTGGATTTCTCTTAATTCATTGAATCCTCTATTCATATTCCAATAGTTTTATATATAAACACATATTGTGATATGTTAGATATATTTGTGATGTCATGTCTAATCTGATTTGTTTAGTTTCAGAACTTATTGTCAGAACTTAACTGGAAATCAGAACTTACCGAAGATAAGAAGTTATCAGAACTTAAGCCATAAGGACTTACATCAGAACTTAAGTGCGGATACACTTCAGGGATGAAAAGTGGCTGATTTACAGGAGAAGATCTGGATTAAACAAAAGAAGATATGTTTGGAGAGTTATACAGCTAAAGGACTACATTAGATAATCTCTGATTGATGTATTTTAGGAAACAGAACATATCATATCAATTAAGAGATATCTTGTAACTATGTAGTATATAAACACATATTAGGGTTTACACTATAAGTGTTATTATTCACGCGAATATTATTCATTGTAACCCTAGCAGCTCTTAGTGATATCATACATCACTGAGAGAGTAGATTAAACTTATTGTAACAGATTTTGATATATTGAATAAACTTGTTTTCTGTTACATACTTGTGTTTATAATCGAATTGATTGTAGATAATATATTCAACCCCCTTCTATAGTATCATTGAGGCCTAACAAGTGGTATCAGAGCCAATCTGTTAAGCTTACAAACAGTTAAGATCCAAACGAAAAATCAATCATGTCTGATCAATCAAAAACACAAGACCCTCCAGAACCTGCAAAGGTTCAACCCATTCAAAACACCAGTAGATATGAAACCATCAGGGTTCCTATGCTCAGGGTGTTTGAGTACCCTGTATTGAGTGTGAAGATGGCCATGTTTCTGGAAGCTACAGATCCAGAATATTTAGACAGAATTTATGATGGTCCACACAAGCCCACAAAGCTTTCTGTTGCAGTTGGGACTGAGCCACAGAAGATGATTCCCAAAGAAAAGAGAGAACTCACCATTGAAGAGATCTCTTCACTAGGCAAGGACGCAAAAGTAAGACACTTGCTTCATAGTGCACTTGACAATGTCATGTCAGACAGGGTGATTGGATGCAAGACTGCAAAAGAAATCTAGGATGCTTTGGAAGTGAGATGTCAAGGAACCAATGCCATCAAAAAGAACAGGAAGAAAATACTCATACAGGATTATGAGCACTTTGACTCAAAATCTGATGAGTCACTAACTGATACATATGAAAGATTCACAAAGTTATTGAATGATCTGTCACTAGTAGATAAGGAATATGATCCATAAGATTCAAATATGAAATTCCTACTAGCTCTTCCTGAAAAGTGGGATTTGAAAGCTACTACAATAAGAGACAACTATGAACTTGCTGATATGTCTTTTGATGAAATCTATGGGATGCTCAAGACTCATGAACTTGAGATGGAGCAAAGAAAGAACAGGCATGGAGGGAAGTCTAAGACAGTTGCTTTAAAGACTGAAGAAAAGCCAATTGTCTTTAGGAAGGCAAAAGGAAAGGCTCTCATCATATAGTCTGATTCAGAGTCATCAGATTCTGATGATGATGATTCAGAACCTGAAAATTTATCTAAAGTGGATATCGATGCAGAGATGATGCAACTGTGTGGTCTTATGGTGAATGATATCACAAAGATAGCCTACAAGAAATTCAGAAAGGGTAAGAAGTTTTCCAGGAAAGGTGCAAGTTCTGACAAGAAAGGGTTCAGAAAGACTGAAGGCAAATGAGGAAAGTCTGACAGATGAGACAACTCAAATGTCAAATGATACAATGGTGGTGAAAGAGGCCACATCTCTCCTGATTGCAAGAAAGGAAAAGGTGATAAAGGCCAGACACTTATCACAAAAAGAAAAACTGGGCAGACACTTCAGAATCTGAAGAAGAGGTGAACTATGCCTTAGTGGCAAATGCTGATAGTAGTTCTGATGCTGCTGAACTAAAGGTACCTCTATCAACTCTTGCTTTTGATACAGACAATACTATTGAGTTGAGATTATTTATGAAAAACATTTATATTAGCTATAGAGATCAGACTTTAGAGAATGAAAGACTAAAATCTGAAAATCTAAAGTACAAAAATAGAAATGGCTATCTTGAAGAAGAGTTAGTCAAGATGAACACTATTTAGACAGAGAGAGAGAGAGATAATGATGTGTATGTTAAGAATGAATTGCTTAAACAGAATGATTATCTAAAAACTGAATTAGAAAAAAAGAGAGAAATCATCAGGACTTGGACTAACCCAAGATAAACAACTCAGAATATTCTAAGTAGTGGAAACTGGAAAGAGGGGTTAGGTTATAAAGATGGTAAAAGTGAGAAAGAGACTTTGCCAATTAAGCCAAAGGTAAATCCTGTTAAATTTTTTGAAAAATTGTTGTGTCTAATTCTGAAGAGATGAAAGACTCTAAAACAGAAGTCAAAGAAAAGTCAACTTTTGACAAATTAAAACAGGATAAACCAGTTTTGGTAAACATTGGCTTAATGACAAAGAAGCAACTTAAGTATAAGCTGAAAGAGATTAAAAATATGAACAAGGTAAAGGAAGCTAGGAAAAATAGGAATGGAAAGGAAGGTGTGAATAAAAGTAATAATTATATGCCTATTCCTAATGCTCCTAGAAAGAAATGCTATAATTGTGGAAACTCTAACCATCTTGCTTCTTTTTACAGGAAAAATAAAGATATAAACTCTTTACCTCCTAGATCAGGAGTTAATAGTCAGTCTGTTAGGTTTAAACCACAAAATCCTTGTTTTCATTGTGATAGTTTATAACATTCTATTTATACTTGTAAGGAATATCATAGTTTGTACTATGATTATTATGAAATAAAACCTTCTTTAAAGAAAATTAGTGTAATTCCTTCTAGTGTAAATTCTGATGCAAAGTCTGATATAAAGTCTGATAAAAAGCATGTTAGCATAAACACTGAAACTAAATCCGCTGCAAATGCTAACAAACTTAACAAGGCCAAAGGATCCAAGCAAGTCTGGGTCCTTAAAACTAATCAATAGTGGTCTTTGTGATTGCAGGGCAACAGGAAAAACATCCTGGTTCTGGACAGTGGATGTTCAGGACATATGACTTGAAATAAAGCCTTGCTATCAGACTTTGTGGAGAAAGCTGACCCATGAGTTTCTTATGGAGATGGTAACATGGGAAAGACTCTAGGATATGGAAATATCAATCTTGGGAATGTCATAATTGAAACAGTAGCTCTTGTCTCAGGACTTAAATACAATCTGCTAAGTGTGAGTCAAATCTGTGACAGAGGTTATCATGTGGATTTCTTTGAAGAACACTGTGAAGTTGTAAGTAATTCTACAGGCAAAGTGGTTCTGAAAGGTTACAAACATGGTAACATATATGAAGCCAGACTTTTAACAAATTCTAATGGTTCTGCAATCTGTCTGTTAAGCAGAGCATCAATTGAAGAAAGATGGAATTGGTACAAGAGACTCTCTCATTTAAATTTCAACAACATAAATGAGCTAGTAAAGAAAAATCTTGTGAGAGGACTGCCAAAATCAATATTTGCTCCTGATGGTCTTTGTGACTCATGTCAAAAGGCAAAATAAAGAAAATCTTCATTCAAGAGCAAAACTGAATCCTCAATTCTTGAGCCTTATCACTTACTGCATGTTGATCTATTTGGTCCAGTCAATGTCATGTCTATTGCAAAGAATAAATATGCTATGGTTATAGTGGATGAGTTCACAAGATACATTTGGGTGTATTTCTTGCACAAGAAGAATGAAACTGCATCTACTTTAACTGATCATGTCAGACAGCTGGATAAGTTAGTCAAAGATTCTGTTAAAATAATAAGAAGCGATAATGGCACTGAGTTCAAGAATTCAATCATAGAAGAGTTCTGTAAAGAGCAAGGAATAAAGTAGGAATTTTATGCACCTGGAACTCCACACCAGAATGGAGTTGTAGAAAGAAAGAACATGACTCTTATTGAAGCTGCACGAACTATGCTTGATGAAGCAAAGCTAGCAACCTATTTTTGGGCTGAAACTTTGCAGACTGCTTGTTTTACACAGAATGCTACACTCATAAACAAGCATGGAAAAACACCATATGAGATGGTGAAGAAAAAGAAGCCAAATATGAAATACTTTCATGTATTTGGATGCAAGTGTTTTGTTCTTAAGACTCATCCTGAACAACTGTCAAAATTTGATCTAAAAGCTGATGAAGGAATTTTTGTTGGATATCCACTTTCCACAAAAGCCTTCAGAGTCTACAATTTAAGAACAAGGGTTGTCATGGAATTTATCAATGTATCTTTTGATGATACAAAGATTACTAGACTTGAAGATTTCAATGATCATGATCAGCTGAGATTTGAAAATGAAGATGTAAATTCTGATGACCTAAATCCCGATCCTGTAAGTTCTGAAGGGTTAAATTCTGATGTCATTGAAACTGTGGTAACTGCTCCAAAGGAAAATGCACCTGTTCAGGGGGAGCAAGCTGATGATCATACCACATCTCAAGACTCTCAAGAAGCATCAGAACCAGTCACTGGCTCTTCAAGTTCTGATGAGCCAAATTCTGACAATTCTGGAAACTCTAATTCTTCAATTCCTGAAGGATCCAACTCAAATTCTGGAATCTCAGAGAGCATAACTTCAGGGGGCATCAGAAAATGCTAATGGAGACAGCATAGATCATGGGGAAGGATCCAGTTCTAGAGATCAACTTTCATCTGCAAGGAAGTGGTCTAAATCACACACACCTAACTTAATAATTGGAGATCCTGAAGCAGGTGTCAGAACTGGAACAACAACAACAAATGAATGTCTCTATCATTCCTTTCTATCTCAGACTGAACTAAAGAAAGTGGAAGAAGCTCTTCAAGATGCTGATTGGGTGCAAGCAATGCAGGAAGAGTTAAATGAATTTGAAAGAAATAAAGTCTGGACCCTAGTACTAAGACCAAAGGACAGATCAATTGTTGGTACAAAATGGGTGTTCAGAAATAAAACTGATAGTGATGGCATAATTACAAGAAACAAAGCAAGGCTGGTTGCTAAAGGTTACTCTCAACATGAGGGTATTGACTATGATAAAACATTTGCTCTAGTTGCTAGATTGGAAGCCATAAGAATCTTTTTGGCTTATGTTGCTCACAAGAAGTTTAATGTCTTTCAAATGGATGTGAAAAGTGCTTTTCTCAATGGAGAATTGGAAGAAGAGGTATATATTGAACAACCTCCAGGCTTTGTAGATCCAAAATTTCCAAATCATGTCTACAGGATTGACAAAGCACTTTATGGCCTTAAGCAAGCTCCTAGAGCATGGTATGAGACTCTGGCTCAATTCCTTCTAGAAAGTGGATTTCACAGAGGCACAATTGATAAGACTTTATTCTATCTCAACCATAGAAAGGACTTACTTTTGGTACAGATATATGTTGATGATATCATCTTTGGCTCTACAAATACAAAACTTTGTGAAATACTTTCCAAGTTAATGCAGTCAAGATATCAAATGAGTATGATGGGAGAGTTGAGTTATTTTATGGGACTTCAAGTCAAACAAACTGAAGAAGGTAATTTTATCAGTCAATCCAAGTACACCGAAAATCTACTCAAGAAAGTTGGAATGCAAGACAGTTCTACTGCATCAACTCCCATGGCCACTGCCACCAAGTTAGATAAAGATACTGAAGCATCAGTAGATATTACTAACTACAGAGGTATGATTGGCTCTTTACTCCATTTAACTGCAAGTAGACCAGATATCATGTATGCTACCTGTCTTTGTGCATGATTTCAGGCTGATCCAAGAGAACCTCATCTAATAGTTGTGAAAAGAAATTTCAAGTACCTCAAGGGTACAGCTGATCTAGGATTGTGGTATCCTAGGAAATCATATTTTAAGCTAATAGGTTACTCAAATGCAGATTTTGCAGGATGCAAAATAGACAGGAAAAGTACTAGTAGAAGCTTCCAATTTCTTGGAGGCAGATTGGTTTCTTGGTTTAGCAAGAAATAGAAATCAATTTCCATATCAATTTCAGAAGCAGAATATATTACTGCAGGAAGCTGTTGTGCACAGATTCTTTGGATGAAGAATCAGTTACTGGACTATGGGTTAGAATTTTCTAAAATACCTATTTACTGTGATAATCAAAGTGCTATTGCTATGACGGAAAATCCAGTTCAACACTCAATGACAAAGCACATCAGCATTAGGTACCATTTCATAAGGGAACATGTGATGGAAGGTACAATGGAATTGCATTTTGTTCCAACAGATCAACAACTAGCAGATATCTTCATAAAACCACTATGTGAAGCTACTTTTACAAGACTGGTAAATCAATTTGGAATGGTTTCAGGTTCTTTCTCAAAATCTGTTTAGTTTTTGTTCTCATACATCAGACTTTATGATCGGTGTTTATAGATTTTCCTATCTCAATGTAATCTGTGCTTAAATTGTAATATATTAAACACTGCTTATTATCTGATGTGATTCCATAAACTCTGAAAGTGTTTTGAATGTTCTGTGACTATTCAATCCAATGAGGATTATCTTGTTAGATGTTGACTTAATAGTCTTTAACGAACTATGTATCCCATGTTTGAATTAGTTATTTATGTGGAAATCAATAAAACAAGCAAATTCTGATTTTGATCTTAGTCAAATTTACTTCCTGTATCTTATTACTAAGTCACAAACTAGATTATTGCTTCTTATCTGTCAAATTCTGATGTCAGTAAATCTTAAGGACGAATTACATGCTTGATAAGCCTCACTTATCTGTAGAAAATAAAAGAAAAAAATTGAAATCAGGTACTCCTTTGAGATCTAGAGTTTTTATGTGAAAGGGAAGATCCAAGTGCATTGCTGGTATTAAGTTATATGCATTAGAAAATCAAATTAATTTTTCTTGGTGACTTTTCACATTCTCTGATTACTGGAGAAATATTCTGATAACAACATTAATTCTGATGGCAGTTGTAACTCATTTACACTGAGAAGCCCTTGTCAAAAGAATTTTAAAAGATGTAAAAAATAAGCACAAATACTTGAGGTGGATTCTTGCATAACTTTATTCTACAGTAGACTTCACAATTCAAGACATATTTTAAGCATTTTTCTTAGTTATGCCTTATTTCTAAGATATACTGAAGTTTATCAGACTTTAATCTTTATCTGATCATTTGCACATATACACATTATCACTCCATATGAATGATGAAAATTATTATGGTGATTAAGTTGTTTCTGATAAACAGTTAAGTATTATTTGCATAAATTCTGAGGACAAGTTATGATTATGTTCTGATGACTACACTCTGAAGAAAACAGTCAGTATTTGTGTGAAGAAACACAGACATAGTCATTCACCTTTTGAGTACAGAAGCCATGTTCTGATGACCGTTAAATTCTGATAATAGTCAAGTTCTGATGTAAATCTTGATGCTTATGTGTCATTATTTATTTACTTGACTTATTTTTAGTATTTACTGTAACGGTTATATTTCACAGAAAAATAATTAGGTGAGATAAGAAGAGTCATAATCATTTGTTAGTAGGTTGCGTGTTGGTTTTGGTATGTGCATGTGTGCAATAATTACTGCATGTTTACCGTGCCCACAATTTATGTTTTGACTGATTACACGCTACCAAGTGGAACTCCTTCAGTGGAACTCCTTCTTTCTCTACTCCTGACAGATGATGCCAAAAAGGGGGAGAAGGTAGTTAAGTTCAAATGGCCACCAAGGCCAAAAGAAAAGGGGATTGTGATAAGAGAAAGATCTGCCACAGAGATTCCTAGATCAAGGACTAGATCTCAAACTACTACTGATCCCAAAGACAAGGGAAAGAAAAAGTTGGGGAGACAGTCAAGAAACAGAAGATGAAGATTCCTCAAATTCTGATGTATCCTGTGTGCAAGATGGTTCAAGTCTTTGATGATGCTGCTGCTGAAGATGAAATAGTTGAAACTCTGAAGAGAAAGAGGATGACAGAAGAATATAAGACAACCTATGACATAAATCAAGTTGTTCAGAGTGAAAAAGTTCAGAACTTAATAAATCCTGAAGATATTTCAGAATAGCAAGCTACAGATGAAACTGCAAATCCTGACCAATTCATCAAGACATCAACCTCTGACACTGCTCAAGTTAACATAGACAGGTTAATATTAGAAGACAAGAAGAAGCTGTTATGGAACAAGTCTATTCCAGTTCAGCCTAAGATAAATTAGATATTGAATCAACTTGCAGCATTTGGGGTAAAAGCCAAGCAAGCTAGAGACACTTCTGGATTAGGTTCTGATAATGATAAATTCCAGACTGGGATAGAAGTTGATATTAGAGATCCATTCACATTGACTGACAAGCCATTTGAAGAGATCACACAGAAGCACCTTGAAAAAGTGTTTTCTGCTCAAGTAGTGATGGATACTCATGATGATTATGAAATAAAAGAGAAATTAATCTTATTTCTGATTGATGGCAGAACTTATAGATATCTGAATCTGATGTGCCGAAGAAATCTGTCAAAGAGCTCCAATATATTCATTATCTACTGGAGGTAAATTCTGATGTTACCAGGAAATGGTCAGAATATATTCTGAAGACAATAAGAGATTTACTCAGAATTTCTGGTGCAAGAATGACAGAGTATACTCCAATGATGACTGAGGATGATGGAAGAGAAATTCCTATGAGGAAGAATTCTGCTAATGTAGAATTAATTCTGAAAGGAAGATGCTTGTGCTATAATGAAGATTTTACACATCCAAGGGTAATCAGACTTGGAGATGGACTTGAATGAACTCCAATTTCAGCACTCAGAGCTTCCATATATCAGATTGGTGATACTGAAGATGAAAAACTGCAGCAAGTCAAAGCTTAGTTACTTGAAGTGAAAAGAAATGCAGAGACCAAACTGGTATCAGACTTTGTAAGGAATCAATATGGATTCAGGCTGATTCAGTGAATTTGGTAAAAGCTGCATGGACTGTAAGTTGTATTTAGTTGTGCATATAAACTCTCATTGCATTTGTACTTAAATGTTTTTGACATCATCAAATCTATAAAATTGTATATTTTTATAATTTACAAGTTGGGGGAAATTGTTAGATATATTTGTGATGTCATGTCTAATCTGATTTGTTTAGTTTCAGAACTTATTATCAGAACTTAACTGGAAATCAGAACTTACTGAAGACAGGAAGTTATCAGAACTTAAGCCATCAGGACTTACATCAGAACTTCAGTGCAGATACACTTCAGGGATGAAAAGCAACTGATTTACAGGAGAGGATCTGGATCAAACAAAAGAATATATGCTTGGAGAGGTATACAGCTAAAGGACTATAGTAGATAATCTCTGATTGATGTATTTTAGGAAACAGAACATATCATATCAATTAGGAGATATCTTATAACTGTGTAGTATATAAACACATATTAGGGTTTACACTATACGTATTATCATTCACGAGAATATTATTCATTGTAACCCTAGCAGCTCTTAGTGATATCATACATCACTGAGAGAGTAGATTAAACCTACTGTAACAGAGTTTGATATATTAAAAAAACATGTTTTCTGTTACATACTTGTGTTTATAATCGAATTGATTGTAGATACTATATTCAACCCCCTTCTATAGTATCATTGAGGCCTAACATGATATATTCTAGCATTGGAATATATCAATGCATACCGATTGTTCCAGTTGCTCTTCTATAGACTGGATAATGACGATTGGGGATCAAGTTTACATTTGATCCTATGGACCGGGACTTCACCAGATCCTTGAGCTGGGCCGTAGAGCCTGGGTACCCGAATGGGTCTATATATTTAGGTATGGATCTGCACTGTACTCTGGCTGATCAGCAGAATATAGGTGCGAACTTGTGTCCAATTTAGTTAATTTGATATTCGTCGATAGTGGCCTCCGTTCTTTTCTCGCGAGGTTATATATTTCCAGATATAAGCAAGTTACCGGTTCATTTAACTTACTATAATATTATTTATGTATTGGGGGTTTGTTGAGCATCTTATGGCTCACCCCTTGTTTGTTGTTTTTCACCTTATTGTTTTCAGTAAAGAAGGAAAATGAAATATATGAGGACTCGAGTGGTAAAGAAGCGAGTCAAGTCACGGGATCCTCTCATACCCAAGGTGTTAATCTCAATTCAGGAAGAAAAGTTTGAGTTACCTGACCAGGTGTAGTGAAGATAGTTAATGTGTGTGTATTTAGTAATAAAGAAAAGTTGTAATTAAAACTCATTAGATAATGATTTGTAATAAATAGAGTTTGTAAGATTTTAAATTTGAATTTGTAATAAAGTAGACTGTGGTTCTTGTTTTCATACTTCAACCTAAAAAGATCTTGGTTAGTATTAAGGGGTATATATATATATATATATATATATATATATATATATATCTGTTTAATGATTATACAAGTTTGGAAATTAACTGGTAACCCCTAGACTTATACCCCAGGTGTAGAGGGCGTTACAGGCTTGACATCAGAGTTGTAGGTTAGGTCACTGAAAACAAGAACAATAGGCTTAAGATAAGATAGGGAGATCACATAAGATAAGAATAGTAGTGTTAGGATTAAATAAGTCTAGATTAGGAAAGTATAAGTCTTAGGATTGTTAAGTGACTTTTCTTTTTATATTATCAGATGGCATCATCCGGATCTTCCGAGGGGACAGTGACTGGCCTAGTTGTACCAGATATTCCACCAGTGTCAGCACAGGTGTTTCCACCACTTCCACCACCACCACCACTACCTCAGGAGCCAGCACCACCAGCTCCAGAGCAGATATCAGATCCAGTAGAGATGTTTGATCCATTAGAGTTCTTTGAGCCGATGTTTCCACCTCCACTTCCGATAGAGTATCAGTTTATTCCTGAGATGAAGCCAGAGATTCCACCAGCAGTAGTACCTCCTTTTCCTGTGTATGCTACAGAGCCAGAGAAATTTCAGATGGCCCCGGTTGAGGGGATGGATGAGCACGATGGGGGATTACAGTTGGGTTTACCACAGCAGGGTGATGTAGGGATACCGAGAGTTCCATAACAAGAGTCCGTGGGACATGTTGCAGAGCCACATATGGTTCCATATCATGATTATAGTGTTGTGAGAGAGGATGTTGAGTATTGGAGATCTCAGTGTAGGGAGATCATGGGTTTGTTTGATTAGAGAGATAGAGGACCGTTAGATGCACTTCAACCAGGTTACCTGATGAGACAGAGGCTTCAGTGGACAGTGATGAGTGCCACTTTTGAGTTGGATGTTTTAATGCATGATGGGCTGTATTCGTATGCATAGTTTCATAGAGCTACCCGTTTGGCACAGTCAGTTATCGAGATACTTCGTGATAAGTTGAGGCGTATTCCACCAGGGTTCTGATGTTTGACAGTGAGAGACTAGTTGTTGTATTATATGTGACATATGTAGATAGATGCATCCTGGTATAGTGTGATTAGTATGTATGAGTGTAGTATCTAGTTTGACTTGTAGTAGCAGTAGCCATGACATATCTGACCGAGACTTTTGTATCAAGCACTTACACCTGAGGCTGGTGTCATGTATATAAAATAAACTTTTTCAACTTTTTTTTTATTTATTTAAATTCCAACCTTTACAGCATTTATATATATTTTATTATTTTACCGTTTCATATTTTAAATTCTGTTTAACTTAAAACAGTACACTATTAATTCATTTCAAGTAATAAAAATCTTTTTCAACTGATTATTTAAATTTCAAATCATTGATAATTATGTTTAAATGAGAGTCAAATTATTTTCTTTCCATTATCCATTGTTTAAATTTCTATTTTAATATTAGATAAATTGTTTCTTCATTTATTATCAACTGCTCAATAAATTATTAAAAAGAATTATTTGTATTATTATCAAAAAATGGCACCAAAAAGAAAGACTAGAACTGAAACCTCCAACAGCAACTCCGAGGGACAAACTAATGATGCTATGAACCAAATGTTCCATCTGATGCAACAACAGATGGTAATGATGTAGCAGCAATTACAGCAACACCAACAACAGATTCAACAACCCCGTTTCTAGGCCCGCAACTCTCGAAGGGGCCACCAACCGCCCAGATTCAACAACAAATGTTACAACAGCCACCTCGTCCTGAACCTCAAATACCACCAGTTGTGCCTATTGTTACCTTTAAGCAGTTTCAGTCAGTTAAGCCTCCAGAGTTCGAGGGTACAACAGATCCTACTAAGGCTAGAGCCTGGTTAAAAGAGATGGAGAAAGCATTTGCACTTGTGAAAGTAGGGGAGGACCAGAAGACTAATTTTTCTAGTTACTTCCTAAAAGGGAAAAAAATTATTGGTAGGAATCCAGGAAAGCTTTGGAGGGTAAAGATATTGTGACTTAGGATAGGTTTACAGAATTATTCTAGAAAAGCATTTTCCTCGCTATATGAAGACTCAGATGGAAATCAAATTCTTGGAACTGAAGCAAGGAAATATGCCGGTGTCGGAATATGAAGCCAAATTTACTGAATTGGCTAGATTTGTTTCAGAGCAAGTTGATACTGGAAAGAAACGGGATCAGAGATTTCAACAGGGATTATAGCCATGGATCCGCAGTCGAGTTGCAGTTTTTGAAATGACGGCTTACACCGCCGTGGTCTAGAAGGATATGATTATTGAAGGGGAAAGTAAAAGATCCCAAAAGGAAAAGGGACAAGGAAGTTTTCAGAACTGTTCTAACAGGAAACCGGGATTTCAAAACCGGATAAATATAAATTTCAAAAGGACAGGATAAGGCAACTAGAGGACTGGTAATCGTTTCCAACCTCCCAACCGGCAAGGAATTATCAGACCTCACTGCCATACTGCAAAACATGTGGTTAGAAATATACGGGTGTCTGTATTAAGACAAATGTGACATGCTTAAGATGCAAACAGAAAGGGCACTATTCCAATGAATGTCCAGTGGGAAGGACATAAGTTACTTGTTTTCAATGTGAAAAGAAATGACATGTTGCTAGGGATTGCAGAGGACCAGCTATGGCCGCTAGTATTCTAAAAGTATTGGCACTACCTCCGCCACCACAGTATAATCAGCCTAGATCAAGAACTTTTAACATGACAATGAAGTAAGCTGTGCAGAGTCCTAGCGTGATTGCATGTACGCTTTAAGTGAACTCAGTAGATGCAAAAATATTGATAGATTCTGGAGCTACAAGATCTTTTATTTTTGAAGAATTCATTGACAAGATATGTTATGGAGTTGAATGGTTGGGCGAGATGTTAATTATAAAATTAGTGAATGACGACCAAGTGCCTGTAAACCGAGTTTGTCCTGGGTGCGATATCGAAATAACCGGATATCATTTCTCTGTTGACTTGATTCCTTTCAAGTTAGGAGAATTTGATATTATTTTAGGAATGAATTGGTTAGCTTGTCACAATACTCAGATCGATTGTGCGAATAAGAAAGTGAAATTACGAACTACAGAACATGCAACGGTAATGTTTAAAGGCGAGAAACAGCGAAAGAAATTGAGTTAAATATCAAGTAGGTCACTTACTGCGTCCAAATGTATCAAGTGAGTCACTGGTTACAAAACTGACTCAAATAAATCACTCATTTGAAAATTTGTATCAAAAATATCACTCGATCGTTAGTCAAAATTCTTAAAAATATTATATATTGAGTTTGACACATTTTTTATGAATGATATTATATCCAAATAAAAGATTCTGAGTTCTAGTATTTTAGATAATATTTTTAATTTTTTTTAAATTTATTTACTATTTATTTTTATTTAAATCAAATAATACAATCAAAAAATTTAAAATAAATAGTTGATAAAATTTTAAAAATCTAACAATATTTTGTAAAATAGTAGAACTCGTAACCTTTCATTTGGATATAATATCATTCACAGAAAATATGGAAAACTCAATATATAATATTTTTAAGAATTTCGACTAACGATAGAGTGATATTTTTGATATAAATTTTTAAATGAGTGACTCATTTAAGTCACTTTTGTAACCAGTGACTCACTTGATACATTTGGACGTAGTAAGTGACCAACATGATATTTAACCCGAAATAAATTTTTGACAATGATGCAGACTAAACGATAGCTACGATAAGGATGTGAAGTTTATCTAGCCTATGTGTTGGATACAGAAAAGGAAAGTCCCAAGATAGAAGACATTTTAGTTATATGTGAATTTCCTCACGTTTTTCCAGATGAACTTCTGAAATTACCGCCAAACCGAGAAATTGAGTTTACTATCGATTTGGTACTGGGTACAGAACCAATTTCGAAAGCTCCATATCGGATGACACCGATCGAAATGAAAGAATTATCAACCCAATTATAAGATCTTCTGGAGAGAGGAATTATAAGACCTAGTGTATCCCCACGGGGTGCACCGGTATTGTTTGTAAAGAAACAGGATGGTACTATGCGACTCTGTATCGATTATCGTGAACTAAATAAGCTGACTATCAAGAATAAGTATCCTTTACCACGAATCGACGATTTATTTGATCAACTGAAAGGAGCCGCATGGTCTTCCAACATAGATTTAAGATCAGGATATCACCAATTGAAGATCAAAACTGAAGATATTCCCAAGACTACTTTTCGTACCAGATATGGACATTATGAATTTCTCGTAATGACATTCGGTTTGACCAACCCACCTGCAACATTCATGGATTTAATGAACAGGGTATTCAAGAGGTATTTGGATAAATTTATGATTGTATTTATTGATGACATCTTGATTTACTCGAAGACTAAAGAAGAACATGCCGAGCATTTGAGTAATTGCTATGGAAATTCTAAGAAAATAATAGTTTTAAGCGAATTCTCAAAGTGTGAATATTGGTTAAAAGAAGTACAGTTTTTAGAGCATATCATCAGCGTAGAAGGAATTAAAGTTGATTCAGCAAAGATTGAAGCCATACTAAATTGGGAACGGCTAAAGACACCGACAGAAGTACCGACAGAAGTCAGAAGTTTCTTCGGATTGGCGGGTTATTACAGAAGATTTGTCAAAGATTTTGCGAAATTGGCAACGCCACTGACCAAGTTGATTTGAAAAAGTGAAAAGTTCGTATGGGATGAGAAATGTGAAGAAAGTTTTCAAGTATTGAAGAATCGGTTAGTAACTGCACCGATACTCGTGTTACCGGATGAACAAGGCGGTTTTGTAATATACAGCGACGCTTCATATCCAGGACTGGGATGTGTATTGATGCAGCACGGTAATGTAATTGCATATGCTTTGAGACAATTTAAACCTCATGAAAAGAAATATCTTATGCATGATCTGGAGCTAGCAGCAATTGTATTTGCACTAAAACTATGGAGACATTATCTTTACGGCAAAAAATGCGAAATCTACACCGATCATAAGAGTTTGAAGTATATCTTTACGCAAAAGGAACTTAACATGAGACAACGGCGATGGTTAGAATTGCTCAAGGATTATGATGTTACAATCAGTTATCATCCAGGAAAAGCGAACGTATTCCAAATGAATCTACTGAAGTTATTTACGCAATGATATTTCAGCCAGAGTTATTAGAAAAGATTTGAAGGTGTCAAGAGGAAGTGATGAGTCAAGATAATGACAACTTAACTGGAGAAGAAATCACAACTCAGAAGGATAATGAAGGAATTCTACGCTTTTCATCAAGAATCTGGATACCTAATGTGCCAGAATTGAAAGAAGAAATATTACGAGACGCTCACAACTCAAGGTATTCTATACATCCATGGAGTACAAAAATGTATCGAGATCTGAAGAGAAACTTTTGGTGGCCAAATATGAAGAAGGAAATGGCAGAATGGGTAAGTAAATGCTAGACATCCCATCAAGTCAAAGCAGAACATCAATGTCCAAGCGGATTATTACAATCACTAATATTCCACAATGGAAATGGGAACATTTAGCGATGGATTTTGTAGTAGGACTCCCAAGGACCAGAGCAAATCATGACGCAATCTGGATGATTATTGATAGACCAACAAAGTTATCACATTTTCTACCAATCAACGAAAGATTTTCGATCGACAAGTTAGTGCACTTTTATCTCAAGGAGATTGTAATGCGACATGGAGTTCCAGTACCTATTGTATCTGATCGAGATCCATGTTTCAATTCAAGATTTTAGAGATAATTTCATGAATGCCTTGGAACCAACCTAAATATGAGTATCGCTTATCATCCGCAAACAAACGGACAAAGTGAAAGAACTATTCAAAGATTGAAGATATGTTACGAGTTTGCGCAATCGATTTTGAAGGCAGTTAGGACGAGCATTTACCATTAGTCGAATTTTCATACAACAACAGCAAATATTGGAATGCCACCTTATGAAGCTCTATACGGAAGGAAATGCAGATCACCCGTATATTGGGATGAAGTTGGAGAACGCAAAATCTTAGGTCCAGAATTGATTCAACAAACCAAGGAGAAGATAGAACTTATCCGAAAGCGACTCAAGGCAGCGCAACATCGGCATCGCAAATATGCAGACCAAGCCAGAAAAGATATGGACTATCCAGAGGGAGAACATGTATTACTCAAAATATCACCCCGGAAAGGATTGACCAGATTTGGCAACAAGGGTAAATTAAAGCCACGATATATTGGTCCATTTGAAATTTTGAAAAAAAGTCGGGAAAGTTGCGTACGAATTAGCTCTACCACCTCACATGCAACATATTCATAACGTGTTTCATGTGTCGATGCTTAAGATATACAATCCTGATTCTAGACATGTAATAGAATATAAGCCGATAGAAGCTCAACCTGATTTGTCTTATGTAGAACAGCCAATAAGAATTCTAGATCGGCAAGAGAAAGTATTACGGAATAAGTCTGTGTATTTAGTACAAGTGTTGTGGAGAGATCCCGTGGTTGAAGAGTCAACCTGGGACCTTGAGAGTAAAATGTTAGAAAAGTATCCCCATTTATTTTCTTAGTGAGATTCTGAGGACAGAATCCTATTAAGGGGGAAAGATGTAACGCCTAGGAAATTACGCTTGTATTATACCATATTAATGATAAATAATGTGTTTAATATGTCTTTCATGTGTAATTAGCTATAAAACCCTAATTGTTACATGCTATGTGTATTCTGTATTGTTTAGGTATTTTTAGGGTATTTTCAGATATTTTACGTCATATTTAAAGCCTTCATATCAAAAGTTATATGACCCGAACTGTGTTTTAATAGATGATATTTCAAAGCAAATAAATGGCTTTATTTTTCATAGAACGCCTTGTATCATCCGTTATTCTGAACATCTAGATATTTTATAAATTTTCTCGTTTCGCGAAAAATGACTTTTTCGGGTCCCATTGGTTGTTAAAAACCTGATAAAAATCATATTTTTATTTTTATAAACTTATAGGACTTTTATTTATACCATTTCTTTGCATTTTTGAATTATTCACAATTTTTGGAAATTTTTGGCATATATATTGTATATATAAAATATTTAAAAATTTAAAATTAATACCCAAAAATTATAAAATTAGGGGCCAATTAATTTTAAATAATGTATAATTAGGGCCTTAATTTTAATTAGGGTTATTATTTTTACTACTATAAATAGCTTAATTTTTATTAATTATTATTAATAAATTACTAATAATAAGAAAAATAATTAAAATTCTCTAAAATTCGGGTCGGGTATTCCAGGGTCGGGTCGAACAATCAAGCCATGATTTCAAGCTGATTTCTGCATCAATTTGTGTGATTCAAGTATCCAAATTGAAGGTTTTGATATGTTCTTTCTGTTTCCATATCATCAATTTCATGTTTTGATTCGTTATTTTTGATTTTCGATTTCTAGGGTTTATACCCGATTTGGTACTTTTTGATTCTAGGGTTATTAGGATGATTTCATGATTGATATAGCTTCATATGATGATTTATAGTCGATTCATGGTATTTAAATTGAACAAACAATTCCTAGATAGTGATATTCGATTTTTAGGGTTTATGTCTAATTTTCAATTGATTATGTTTGATTTTAGAGAAAGCTGAGGTTGTTTAGAGGTTAGGGCTTTGATTATACAGTTTATAAGATTTGATTTGCACTATAGAACGTGAAGTTTCATGTACAGATGAAGCAGATCGATTTCTGGCCAGATTTTGAGTCGGTTTGGTCGGAATTTGTGATTCTGGGATGATTCTGGTAATTGGATGATTAATATGAGTTAGTGAAGTGATTTAGGATCGATCCCATATATCAAACACACCAAACGATTGTAGTTATAGCCTGAATTTGGCTAATCGGAATCTGGAAAACCCACCGGAAATTGGGAATTTTCCGGTGAGTTCTTCCTAACCCGATTGTTCTTGGTGACCCGGTTGCAACCCGTTTTGCAACCTGGTTTTGATCCAATTTCGTCAGAGTTGGTTTTCTGACAAGTGTTTCTGGAATTTTAATTTTAATTTTATTAATTATAAAAAATCAGTTTTTATATATTTTATAAATAAATAAATAAATTATTTAATTAATTGAGTTATATTATAAATAATTATGAAATATTTTCTAAAAATCAGAACTATTTATTTCTTTAATAATTTATAATTTATTAATTATTTAAAAATAATTAATTATTTTGATAATTAATCAAATAATTTTCAATAAATCATAATAAATTTATTTTAATTTCAAAAATTATGGGAAAATCATTTTTAATTCTGATTTTTTCCAAATAAATATTTAAAAATAATTTTATTAGTCCTTAACAATATGACAAGAATTACAGAAGGGGGGTTGAATGAAATTCTTGAAACTTTTTCTTGAAATAAAATTGTTCTAACTCGAATATATATATAAGTGAATTGATTAACTCAATGCGGAATAAAAACTTAAATGAATCAAATCACAAGTAATTAAAAATAAGAGTCTTTAAAAATTTTCTGGTTGATTTGAATGATTCCACCATAGATATATATTATATATCGAGAGAACCCTGTGTGCAAAATGCTCACAGCTGCTTACAACAATTGAACAACTATGACTACAGAGAAATGCTAAGAATTCTGCTTACAAATGTTTCTCTGCTTTTCTGCTTAGATCGATGTTTTCTTAGTTGCTACTTCTTGGTTTATATATTACTAAGATTACAAAGTAATGAGACAGGATAATAAAACAAAAACTATCTAGTCTATTACAATGCTACTTCATTACTATATTCCAGCATCTTTGAATATCTTCATAATAGCATGGAAATGGCAATGCTTCTTTGTTCTCGAAAACCCAGTTGAATAGGCTACCACATTCCATTTGCATCCACTCAACGCATGTGACTGTGTTGTCACTGTCAACAGATGTTTGAATTCTTTATCCGTCGGGTTCATGATCATCCGTCGAGTTATTGATCATCCGTCGGGTTGTCTAGTTGATCATCCGTCGACTTCATTGTAGTTTATCCATCGGGTAGCAATCTGGCACTTGACTTCATTTCATTTATGCAGAATTACAAGACATCATCTATGTACAATTAAATAACCTATTCTGCATATCTAGTTGAAGTCAATCATGACTTGAATACTACTTACAGAATCTATACAATGGTGTATGCAGAAATGTGCTACAGTCTTTTTGTTACATAAGCTACTCACTCGATGGAAAATGAGTTATCATCCGTCGGGACTATAATGAGTCATCCGTCGGGACTATAAATCTTATCCGTCGAGTGCTACATAATTTCACTAAGTAAAATCTACCAAGGTGTTTTGTTCATGAAATCATCAAGTACACAACATATACAAAACAATCTCCCTAATTTATGTCTACTGGAATTGTAGCCATAAATTAAGAGATACTTGATGATAACAAAACACCCTAAAAATATAACTTTAAAAGAAAGTAGATATTACTGAAAAGTGCTTCAAATAATAAAAATTGTATAAAATTTTGCTCACAGTCATTTTCAAGATGCTCCTCTAGCCTGAGCAGATTTATCTAGTTCCTTGAAGGTCTGGATCTCTTTCCAAGCTTTCTGTTGTTTTCTTCAATCTGATTTTGGAGCTGCCTGTGGAATTCCAGTTCATCAGATTCTGAGAGATTAAGCTTTCCTTGTATTTCCAAAAGAGTCTCATTGCTGGAGATGCTCAATTGGTCTTCTAATCTGAAAAATCTTCTCACACCTTTGTCATCCATTAACTCCATCAGCCAATAGGGCCTTAGATGCACTCTTCTCCCTGTGTAAGGGATAATTAGAGTCTTTAGGAGTGCATCTTTGGCTCTAACACTCCTTAGCTCTTCAATCTTCTTCAGTACCAATCTTCTTGCAGTAATGTTGGATCCAAAATTCTTCTTGAATGATGAATAAACTTTAATCAGTACAACTTGGCTTTCTTGAAGGATCCTATGAAGTGGCCACTGAATCTCCTTTCCTCTTTTGTACTTGAACACTAACCTTTCAGGCAGGTTTCTGTATGCATCAATTCCTCTCACTTCATCTAGTTCATCTAGATAGAGGTTTAGATCAGAAAATTCTTTGATGTCACACAAGTACATGTAATCTCCCCTATTGACTTTGGACTAAGCTTTGACTACAGATTTGGATTTAAGAGGTGACAGCTTCACTTCTTGACTGCTCTTGAGTTTGTTCTTCTTGGCTTGCTAAGGATTGGTAGATTGAAGTCAGGAATTGGTATGTTATCCCATTCTATTGGCTCATCATTGGGCACAATAGGTTCACCATGAATATTCCTGTAGGGATCCACCACCCTGATATCTTCAAATACCACAGAGGGCTTTGATGCTTGAGTTGTAGATGGTGTGGATTCCTTAGGAAATTGATCTTCCAATTCCTTGTCAACAATATCCAGTTTCCTTTTAGTTCTTTTAGCCAATTCCTTGATTCTTGGAGATTTCTTCTGTTGTTCAACTTGCTTCTTTGATTCAGTAATTACAGATGGTTGAACAGGAATTTGTTGTGATGAATTTACAGCATGTAGCTTGGCTAAGATAGTAATTTGCTCTTTCTTCTGTTTAGCCTTTTTAGCATCTAGAGCAGCTTGCTTCTTTTCCTACTTCAATCTATCCTTTTCTTCTCTCTTTGCTTGAGCAAATTGAGGATGTCCAGCCACCACACAAATTTATTTCCCATTCCTGAAAATCTTGGCAATTCTCCTTTTAGAAGCTGAATCAGCCGAATCTTTGTAGAAAGCAATTCATCTTGACAGAAGCTTCTTTTCATCAGGCTTAGGTGTCTCATACACAGTATCCAAAGGGTTCTTCAATGATGATTTTGAGTAGTTTACCCTTGGTTTCAGAATTATTTCAGCCTTCGGAGATTTGATGCAGGAAGGCTCTCCTCTTTCCAGATAGTTCATGCTCATCTCATTCACACTAATTTGCTTGACTTGATAGTGATGAATGGCTGACTTAACTGGCTCCTTGACAAGTTCAAACTTCTTCTGTATTTCCTCATCAATCGTCTCCCAGTTGACTAAACTCAACTTCTCCTTATCAGCTGCTCTTATGTTGGCTGCTGCTGCATTGATCAGATCTATACTATCTATAACTGATGGCTTTGAGACAATAATTGAAGGCACAATTACTTTACTGATTTGAATTTGAAGTCTCTCCCCTCACTTGGTCTCCCCCCCCCCCCACTTGGTCCCTTCTCCCCCTTTTTGTTATCATCAAGTTGAGGTGAGGAGGGGGTTTGAGCAGCCACCAGTTTTTGTAGTAGATTTGTCTGTTGGGCTTGATGAAGATGAATGGCAGTTAAAGATGCTTCCATGGCTGACATTCTTGTGTCCAAGGCATCCATCTTGGTTGACAGATCAGAATTTTTCCTTAATTGCCTCTTGATGTCAAGCATTGTAGCTTCTGAAAGTTTAGAATCTATCTTGTCTGAAATGGCCTTCTTCATCTCCTCAATATCACCCTTCATGGTGTTTACATCCCTAGCATACTGGAAGCCCTGGATTTGTTGAAGTTGCAGGGAGGCTAGATATGCCCGAAGGAGCTTCTTGGTGCTTGCATTGGTAGTGGTTTGAAGA
The DNA here is from genome assembly GCF_009905375.1 of Apium graveolens. NCBI lineage: Eukaryota > Viridiplantae > Streptophyta > Magnoliopsida > Apiales > Apiaceae > Apium > Apium graveolens. The sequence continues at coordinate 113,910,863 of NC_133656.1, forward strand.
CCAGTATTTGTCTGATTGATTAATTGGATCAGGGTTGTCTTGAAGTAATGCTCATAATAGTGCTTTGAGAATGCCCATGATGGCATACCTGATCTTGAACTTGAGCCTATTTCTCCCCCTATGTCCATTGCTTCATGTTCACTATCCCCATTCCCATCACCAAAGAAATCAGCTGAACCACCAGTCTCATAGTCCACATCACCAGCTGTAAAAGGTAAACCTGTGATGGCATCCTTAGCTCTCATCATGGACTGTGTGGTATGCACCAAATTCAGCATCCTTTCTGCATTGTCATTGCCCTGTTCAGCTAGAAGTTGATAAGCTGGAACAGGGTGAGTAAATCTTTAGGATGCTGAGATAGTCCCTCCCTGTCTGCATCCTGGACATTCATTGACTCACTAGCAATGACATCCAACCTTATAGCTCCAGTAGCTGCATTTCTCTCATTTTCTCTCTTTTGTTGCATCAGGGTCTCACCCTGGCTCCCCACCCTCACACCCTCACCTTCACCTACTAAGGTGGGACTCCTCTCACTCTCTTTTGGCAATCCTGAAGAAATGGATTGCAGAGTTTCACTCATTTCCTCTCCTTTTTCCTGGGAGCAACCCAGACTCTCACTCAAAACACTCTTCTCTCTTAATCCTAAGAGTGACTGTATAACCACTAAATCTTCTGCACTTGAAATAAATGAAGTTTGAAGCTGTGCAGAGATACTCGACGGATGAGTGATATCCATCGAGTGAGTGGTTTTGCTATCCGATGGATAACTGCTGTCAAGCTTATCCGTCGGGATACAATCACTACTCGATGGATGACCAATATCCGTCGAGAGAGTAGAAATGAATGAGCTAGGAATAGAAACTATTGTTGACTCTGTGCTGATTGAAGATATTTGGGGCACAGATGATACAACAGTTCCTAAAAGAATTGGCAAGTGAGCCAACAAATCATCTAAAAGATGATGCTCACTTGCACTAGATTTTGGCTTCCCCAGCAGAGTTAAAGAGGGGGAATCAGGAATTGATGTGTTTATCATATCCACATCCAGAGAATTTGTTGGTGAGTTTGGTGTTTGTGGTGCTTCTATAACTAGAGATTTTGGCTGTGACTCCACATTTATTGGAGCCACATCAAACTGAATTTGTGAAGGTGCAGTGACTGTGTCTTTAGCACCAGTTTGCACAGTATGTGTACCCTATGCATCCCCAACGGTTTTTGATTTCTTCTTTCTGGCATAAGTTTGGGGTGAACTTGTGTCCCTAACCCTCTTGGCCTGTGCTCTTGGTTGAGAGATTTGTTCAATAGCTACATCCTTTTGGGAGGATGTAGCTAGAAATGAGCTTTTGTCCTTTTTAAGCACTGCAGTTTGTTGGGAAACTGCAGTGTGGCTAGGCTGGGTTCACTCAACTCTCCAACCTTATTCTTGGGGTTTCTTTTATGTTCACCCCTTTCCTCACCTAACTTACCCTCCTTCACACTCCCCTCTTTGGCTTTAGTGGATTTTTCAACTGGCATCTTTTGGGATATACTAGAGGGGGCTTTCTTTGATTTGGATTTTGAAATAATTGTAGGTTTGGTAGCTTGGGTAGGCAACTGTTTGGTCATTGACACAGTTGCCACCGCCACACTTGAACTCAAAGAAATTGTTGAGGTTGGAATAGTTGTAGGGATAAGTGAACTTACCTCACTTACCTGAGGTGCTTGCATTACAGGAAAGTAAAACATTGGCACATCCTTGTGATGATTGGCCCTGTTTAAATCTGCAATGAGCCTTCTCTCTTGAACCCAACAATCTAATTTGTTGTTAGGGTTCTCAAGCACAATCTCTTCACAAAGGTGGTTAGCTAACATCATAAGAAATCTAGCATAATACACATTCTTACCTCTTTTATTTAACTCTCCAAGTTTAAAGCCTAACTCAAACAAGACAAGGTCACTAAAATTAAAATACTTATCTGTAACTAGCATGTAGAGCATGTTAAGCATGGAAATATTCGCTGAATCAAAATTACTGATCTTTCCTGAGAAAACCTTTGTAACTACATCACACATGAAACTCCATTCTTTCCTAAGACCTATTCTCCTAATGTCACTCAGTTTAGAAGTAGGAAGTGCATAGTTCATGGAATCAACATATTGATTATATCAGTGTCAGTGTGTGGTGAGGTCACATTATCATCAGGAATTTTGAAACATGCTTTTATCACATCACTATTGATACATAATTCTTTACTTTTAATGGTGAGTGTAATGGTCTTATCTGTAGAGTTGTAGGTAGAGGTGGTCCACATCTCTTCAACAACTTCACAGAAGATTGTGGGTGATTCCAGCATGGCGTAATTGAGCTTGCAATTCTTCACAAAGTCCATCATCTTGTGATAATCACCAGAATACTGAATACCCTTGTTTACTAGTGCAGTGAAATTGTTCTTCTCATAAATGAACCCAGTTTGAGACATAATCTTTACAACAGGTGCCATTGTTAGAGAATAAAAGCTTGAAGAGAAAGAGAGTAAGAGCTTTGAGAGAGAATGAAATTAGAGCAGTTGAATTGAGAATGATAAAAGAAAAGCGATTGAAATGAAATAAGCTTTTATACTATCTCAAAAATAACTGATAAAATTAATAAAGTAAAATAAAGTAACCAATAGAAATTGCCTAAAATAGCCGTTTAAAAATAAACTGTAAAAATTCCACCCATTATCCATCGTGTTATGCTTACAAACTATAAGTATACTCGATGGATAATGTACAGGGAATTAACGACTGAGATTAAAACAATTCGACGGAAGAGGATAAACTTTTATCCATCGAGACATAAAATATTCCATAAAAATAATTGATTTTTATTAGCAAATAATATACCGACGGATGATCAAACTCGATGGATAAAGATCATCCGTCGAGATGTAAATTTTGACTTAGCCAAAATTTCATCCAAGACTGAAAAATCAATTAAATTTCTGGCTGCATTTCAACTTGCAAATTAACTCATATAGATTTAAGAGTAATTAAGCATACCTAACTCACTTACCAACCTTGAAAAGGTGGATTCATCAAGTGGCTTGGTAAAGATATCTGCAAGCTGCTTTTCACTTGGAACAAATTATAGTTCCACAGTAACATTCATTACATGTTCCCTTATGAAGTGGTACTTGATATCTATGTGCTTTGTCCTTGAATGTTGTACTGGATTTTCAGTGATGGCAATTGCACTTGTGTTATCACAGAAAATAGGAATCCTCTCAACTTGCAAACCATAGTCTAGAAATTGATTTTTCATCCATAATATCTGTGCACAATAACTACCAGCAACAATATATTCAGCTTCAGCTGTAGAAGTAGAAACTGAATTTTGTTTTTTACTGAACCAGGACACAAGCTTGTTTCCTAGAAATTGACAGGTTCCTGTTGTACTTTTTCTATCAATTCTACAACCTGCATAATCTGCATCTGAATAACCAGTTAGATCAAAACCAGAATCTCTAGGGTACCAAATGCCAAGTTTTGGTGTTCCCTTGAGATATCTGAAAATTCTCTTAATAGCTATTAAGTGAGATTCTCTAAGATCAGCCTGAAATCTAGCACATAAATATGTAGCAAACATTATATCTGGCCTACTAACTGTTAAGTACAGAAGTGAGCCAACCATGCCTCTATAACTTGAAATATCCACATACATTTCTGTAGTGTTTAATTCAAGCTTAGTTGTAGTGGCCATGAGAGTTTTTGCAGATGTGCAATCCACTAGATCAAGTTTCTTTAAAAGATCAAAAATATATTTAGTTTGACTAATGAATATTCCATCACTAACTTGCTTAACTTGTAAACCAAGAAAGTAAGTTGGTTCTCCCATCATACTCATTTCATACTTACTTTGCATCAGTTTGGCAAACTTTTTATAAAGTTTCTCATCTGTAGAGCCAAAAATAATATCATTTACATAAATTTGAACAAGTATACTAGAGCCATTAACATTTCTGAAAAATAAAGTTTTATCTACAGTACCTCTTGTGAAGTGATTTTCCAAAAATAACTTTGATAAAGTGTCATACAAGGCTCTAGGTGCTTGCTTCAGTCCATAAAGTGCTTTCAAAAGATAATAGACATGATCTGGAAAATTTGGATCTTTAAAACCAGGAGGTTGAATGACATAGACTTCTTCCTCCAAATCTCCATTTTAAAAGGAACTTTTGACATCCATTTGATAGACTTTGAAATTGGCATGAGCTGCATAGGCTAAGAAGATTCTGATGGCTTCAAGTCTTGCAATAGGAGCAAATGTTTCATCAAGATCTATACCTTCTTGTTGACAATAGCCCTTAGCAACCAATCTAGCTTTGTTCCTGACTACTATGCCATTGTCATCCATCTTGTTTCTGAATACCCATTTGGTGTCTATTGGATTCTTTCCTTTAGGCTTGGGCACCAGCTTCCATACGTTATTCCTTTCAAATTGGTTTAGCTCCTCTTGCATGGCTAAAATCCAATCAGGATCCAACAAAGCTTCTTCTACCTTCTTTGGCTCTTCCTTGGAAAGAAAGCTACTGTATAGACATTCTTCTTGAGTTGCTCTCCTTGTTTGAACTCTAGAAGAAACATCACCAATAATATGCTCAAAGGGGTGATCTTTTGTCCATTTTCTTTGTTGAGGTAGATTAGCTCTAGATGAAGAAACCTCATTATTGTCTTGATGTGTGATTGAGTTTTGATTGTTAGAAACTCCCCCTGAGTTTGTGGAACTTTGATTTGAGAAAGGGGAACTTTCTATAGATGATCTATCTTGACTTCCTGCTCCTTTTGATAACCCGACGAATGGTGAATTTTGAGTATCGACGGATGAAGCTGGTTGTCTCCCGACGGATAACGCAGATTGCCTCCCGACGGATGAAGCATTATGCAACTCGATAGATGTTGAGTTTTGTGCTTCATTGGTAGTAGATTTATCTGCATTATGCTTAGACACTGTTTCTTGATCACTTTCATCATCACTGTCATCACTAACCATCTCCACATTGTCGAATTTGAGGCTCTCATGGTAATCTCCATCTTTCAGTCCTTCAATCTTTTTATCATCAAACACAACATGTATTGATTCCATAACAATGTTGGTTCTTAGATTGTAGACTCTGTATGCTTTACCAACAGCATATCCAACAAAAATTCCTTCATCTGCTTTAGCATCAAACTTCCCATTTTGATCAGTTTGATTTCTCAGAATATAGCATTTACAGCCAAAGACATGAAGAAAATTTAGAGTTGGCTTCTTGTTCTTGAACAATTGATAGGGAGTCATGCATCTTGCTTGATTAACCAAAGAAATATTCTGAGTGTAGCATGCAGTATTTACAGCTTCAGCCCAGAAATAGGTTGGCAGTTTAGATTCTTCAAGCATTGTCCTTGCAGCTTTAATAAGTGATATGTTCTTCCTTTCCATTACTCCATTCTGTTGTGGAGTTCTTACTGCTGAAAACTCATGCAGAATCCCATTTTCCTCACAAAATGCTCTCATGACAGAATTCTTGAACTCAGTTCCATTGTCACTCCTGATTCTTCTAACCTTGAAATCAGGATGATTATTGACTTGCCTTATGTGATTGATGATGATTTCACTAGCCTTATCTTTAGACTTTAGGAAATATATCTAAGAGAACTTTGAGAAATCATCTACAATTACTAGGCAAAATCTTTTCCTTGAGATAGACAACACATTGACTGGTCCAAACAAATCCATGTAAAGCAGTTGCAAAGGCTCTTCAATTGTTGAATCAAGTTTCTTACTGAATGATGCTTTAATCTGCTTCCCTTTTTAGCAGACATCACACAGTCCATCCTTAGAAAACTCCACTAGAGGAATGCCTCTAACAAGCTCTTTCTTTACTAGCTCATTCATTGTCTTGAAGTTTAAATGGGATAGCTTCTTATGCCATAGCCAACTTTCATCCTGACTTGCTTTACTAAGAAGACAAGTAACAGATTCTGCATTAGATGAGTTGAAATCAGCTAGGTACACATTTCCTTTTCTCACACCAGTGAGAACCACTTTGTTGCTTCTTTTGTTAGTCACAACACAGGCTTCTGAGTTGAAGGTTACTAAGTTGCCTTTATCACAAAGCTGGCTGATACGCAACAAATTGTGTTCGAGACCATCCACTAAGGCAACCTCCTCAATGATGACATTGTCCTTTGAAATCAAGCCATATCCCACAGTATAACCCTTGCTGTCATCTCCAAAAGTAATACTTGCCAGCTCTCTCCTTGAATTCTGTGAGTAGGGTAGAATCACCAGTCATGTGTCTTGAACAACCACTATCCAAGTACCAAAGATTCTTTCTGTTTCCCTGCACACATCAAAATCAAATCAAATTGATTTTGGTATCCAAGTTTCCTTGGGTCCTGCCTTGTTAGCTTTCTTTTTCTGTTTCTTTGGTTTTATCTCATTTGACTTAGGGATATCAGATTCATCCTTGGTCATTTGAGTTTGGCCTTTGAAACCATTCATTGCAACAGAATTATCATGCATATTGTTATTAACAGGGAATGGTATGCTATTAGTAAACATGTTATTCCAGTATGGCATGCTAAATGGCATTTGTGGCATACTAAATGCAGCATAATAAGGATTAGGTGCAAATGGCATGTTAGCAAACTGTGCATTCATATTCTGTGTAGACATAGCATTCATAGGCATGGGAAGCATGGCATTCATGTTAGGAAATTGAGGTGGCATAGACATGGAAGTAGGCATGGAAGATTTGCAATTAACAGACAAATGATTTACACTACCACACTTGACACAGATTTTTCTAGGAGCATATTTATCAGGTGTGTAGTTATTGTGTTTGTTAATCCCTACTTTACCATTTCTATTGTTTTTCTTTTTAGTCTCTGTTTTTACCTCAATCTTTTCAAGTCTGTCACTTAACTGTTTGACAGTCATGTGACTTACATTAGCCTTTTTCCCTTTCTTAACCTGACTCGATTCTCCTGAAACAAAGTTCTTGGAAATAAACCCATACTTCTCATTCAGCTTAACAAGTTTGGCTTTACTGATAGGCTTGCTCACAGCCGACGGATGAGGATTTTCATCATTCGACGGATAACCCTTTTTGTTATCTGACGGATGATCCTCATCATCCGTCGAGTCTACATCTGTTAGCACTCCACCTACCAAATTAGGTTCTAGTTTCTCTTTGTTCTTTTTCCAGGCTGCATCACAGAAAGACTCAATTCCTTGAACTTTGGTGATTTGAGCATGGACATCTCTGGATGTTTTCCATGCTTTAATCACCTCTTGTTCACGCTCGAGCTGCTTCTTTAAAATTTCTTCTTTCATCAAGGACTCAATTAATTCCTCCTTGGCAATCTTACACTCAATTCTTAACTTTTCAAAATCCATGAACTGAGACTCAAGCACATTATTTCTCTCACTCAAAAACAAATTGTTTTCTTTGATTTTAGCATTTTCTTTAGTAAGAGACTTAAGTGTACCACGCAAATGATATAAATCTGTAGACATGTCATTTATGGCATCATTACACTCAGCTTTAGATAAATGTGCAAGGTTTGTAGTAATTACCTGATTACTTAAAGAGCTTGTCTCTGTTTCATCAGACTTGGCCATTAGGGCTAGATTGGCATAGCTGACATCTTCATCATCATCCAGTCCATCTGCTGCCCAGTCATTTTCTTGTGTTATGAAAGCCCTTTCCTTTTGTTTGAGCAGTTCAAAGTATTTTTTCTTATAATCCACAGGCTTAAACTTTTTCTTGCTGGAATCTGACTTCCTACACTCACTGGCAAAATGCCCTGCCAAGCCACATTTGAAATATTTGAATTTTGATTTATTCACCATATTTCTATTTGGCTTGGCTGCTCCAAAGTTCTTCTTGAACTTGAGCTTGGAAAATCTCCTGGAAAGAAATGCTAGGTGTTCATCAATGTCCTTCATGTCATCTTGGCTCAAAGAATCTTCACTTTCTACTGCAAGCCCCTTGCCCTTGTTCTCACAGACCCTTGAAGTTGATTCAACAGCTTCCATCTTCACTTGCTTCTCTTTTTCCAACTCAGCAACTAGTGCAATGGATCCTCCTTTCTTCTTTCCTCTCTCCATCCTTTCATCCTGCTCTAATTCAAGCTCATAGGTTTTCAGGATGCCATACAGTCTCTCCAAAGTAAACTCCTTATATTCTTGTGAGTTTCTTGATGAGACTGTCATTGGTTTCCATTCCTTTGGAAGAGATCTAAGGAATTTCAGATTGGAGTCTTTTGTCTGATAGACCCTTCCATTCAACTTTAGAGCATTTAGTAGTTTTTGAAACCTACTAAAAATGTCAGTGAGAGACTCACTTTCTTCATTGTGAAAATGCTCATATTGCTGAATCAAGAGCTGCATCTTGTTTTATCTAACTTGCTCAGTGCCATCATAGATGATCTGTATTGTATCCCAAACATCCTTGGCAGTTTTGCAGTTGATAATATTGTCAAACATATCTCCATCAACTCCATTAAACAGGATGTTCATGGCCTTTTTATCCTTCCTGACTTGTTCAATGTCAGGATCAGACCATTCATGCCTTGGCTTTGGGACTGATGGCTCGTTTCCTGTTGCTGCTCTCATTGGAACATGAGGGCCTCTTTCTATGCAGTCAACATAGGCCTCATCTTGAGAAAGCAAATGAAGATGCATCTTTACCTTCCAATGATGGTAATTATCTTTATCCAGAAAAGGGATCTTGATTCCAACATCCTTCTTGTTCATCTTGCTGTATTGTTTTGATCTTTAAACTCTTTATAAGGTAAGAGCTTGCTCTGATACCAATTGTTAGTCCCTTAACAATATGACAAGAATTACAGAAGGGGGGTTGAATGGAATTCTTGAAACTTTTTGTTGAAATAAAATTGTTTTAACTCGAATATATATAAGTGAATTGATTAGCTCAATGCGGAATAAAAACTTAAATGAATCAAATCACAAGTAATTAAAAACAAGAGTCTTTAAAAACTTTCTGGTGGATTTGAATGATTCCACCAGAGATATATATTATATATCGAGAGAACCCTGTGTGCAAAATGCTCACAGCTGCTTACAACAATTGAACAACTAAGACTACAGAGAAATGCTAAGAATTCTGCTTACAAATGTTTCTCTGCTTTTCTGCTTAGATCGATGTTTTCTTAGTTGCTACTTCTTGGTTTATATATTACCAAGATTACAAAGTAATGAGACAGGATAATAAAACAAAAACTATCTAGTCTATTACAATGCTACTTAATTACTTTATTCCAGCATCTTTGAATATCTTCATAATAGCATAGAAATTACAATGCTTCTTTATTCTCGAAAACCCAGTTGAATAGGCTACCACATTCCATTTGCATCCACTCGACGCATGTGACTGTGTTGTCACTGTCAACAGATGTTTGAATTCTTTATCCGTCGGGTTCATGATCATCCGTCGAGTTATTGATCATCCGTCGGGTAGTCTAGTTGATCATCCGTCGACTTCATTGTAGTTTATCCGTCGGGTAGCAATCTGGTACTTAACTTCATTTCATTTATGCAGAATTACAAGACATCATCTATGTACAATTAATCAATTTATTCTGCATATCTAGTTGAAGTCAATCATGGCTTGAATACTACTTACAGAATCTATACAATGGTGTACACAGAAATGTGCTACAGTCTTATTGTTACATAAGCTACTCACTCGATGGATACTGAGTTATCATCTGTCGGGACTATAATGAGTCATCCGTCGGGACTATAAATCTTATCCGTTGAGTGCTACATAATTTTACTAAGTAAAATCTACCAAGGTGTTTTGTTCATGAAATCATCAAGTACACAACATACATACAACAAATTTTAAGGTTCAATAATTAGGAATAATTAATTATACTGAATAATAAATTGATTTACCTGTATTTATTGAATAATAATCGAACCGTTTACCCGATTTAAATGAAACGAAAGCCTTTCAACTCAGAAAAATGATCTGCTTTCATTAAAAATAATATTAAATCCTAATTTCTTTTAGAAACTATTTGACTTTTGATACTTATTTAATTACGAGTCCCATGAAGTATAGAAACGAGTCCATTAAATCTCAAAAAATAGGCAACGTGTCAGATAATGTTCAGTTAAGCAGATAGCAAATCGATTTTGATTCTAAAAATTATTTTAAACCTAGAATAACTATGTAACTTATATGCTTATGTGAATTATGTGGTTAATTGAGTCTTATATCTTAATAAGTAGTATACAGGTTAATAATACGTGTGACGGCCTCAATCCCGGGGTCAGGATTTGATGTCATCCACCACAACCAAAAGATAAACAAATCAATAACAGGATATAACTACGACCCCTTTTGCCAAGATCTTTTCTAGGTTTAAGTATGACTTAGATTACTCAACTAACATAACCCTGACCACTAATTCAATGCAGCAACTCAACAGACCTCATATGGTCTGAACATAACTACCTCAGAGGAGCCTGACACGAAAGGAGCTGGAACTCTGCCCTGACCACCGCACAGGAATCTCCTAGGCATCTACAATACATATGTAAAATATTCCGCAAGGGTGAGCACTCAATTGCTCAGCAGTACCACTATATGAATAATAAGTAGAACAGTTTATAATAAAGCAATGATAGGAACAGAGATTATAGCTCACTTGCGAAATATGTAAAACAATTCATAAACTGGATAATCAAACTAGCATGCTTTACAAAATAACATCATCTGTAGTGTGTTGTGTAAAAATACTAGAGTTAAATTTTAGCATGCTATTTCCTTTCCAAAACCACTGTCCATTGCTGGACCCATAAATCACCTGTCCCGTTACGGGAACTATAAACCATTTGTTCCATTTCGGGAACCATTAAACCTTTATCAGATATAAAAGAGGATGAATTCTAGGGACAGCTGATCAGTCTATCCCACCACAAATTTCGTTCCGGAACTCAGAGACTAGCTAGGTCTCTATCATGCTGGACTAAGCGGCCTACCAGTGCGCGCATCCGACTTAGCCTCTTATGCAACCATGTTGGGCCGTTACCTAATAACGGACCTCTTACGCCACTGACCATCCAATATCTGATTCATTTTTATCCAGTTTCCAAAATCATTTACACCTATCTCTGTTTAAACGATTACAACACACATTCTAAAAATCCCTTTTTAATTTTAATCACAATCTAGAGATAGGCATTTTCAGAAGTTACTTTTTCCACAAAACCTCGTTCAGTAAAACATATTTAAAATACGGGGAATATGTAACTTAAAACGTTCTATTCCAGTACATAATTTAAATCAACAACTATTCATTTATACTGAACAGTAAAAGATTAGTTCAGGGGTACTTGCCTTGCAGAGCTTTACGACTATCACTAACTGATTTTGATAGACTTGAACGTTCAGGCTCTCATGGAAAAATGACTGTCTCACTAGAAGACATCTACCTCAAGATAATCTACCTTAAGATAGTATCCAGGACTCTCAGGGTTCTTTGCTTGGGAACCTCGAGGCACTTGCCGACTCATCACTAGATTATCTTAATTCGATATCAATTCTTGAGTCCTTCGACCAGAACCTACAGAGCCGAAATACCCTACGTTAGACGTCTAGGTATGCTTGACATATCCTCGATACCAATTCTACCCAAACGATAACACACACAATAATCAGGGTTCACGTTCTCGAAAAATCGGTTCGGTGTTCGTTTCCAGAAAATACATATACTTGTAATTTTTACAAAATCAGGGTTATCGATGCGGCAAAATATTTCATCACATTGTACAATCAAGTTTCGTATAAAACACACACATATGTATATATAGCCACTCAACGTCCTAGATAATCATCGAATACGCTCCTGTATTTCCGTAGTTCAATTTCCCGGAAATTGGGCAGCGTCTCCTTTGTTTATCGGACTACCCATCGAACCAATTCGACGTCAAATCACAAACACCACCAATCAATTCAGTCCAAACCAATCACACAATTCACAATATTACTCCACCATTTATACAACGTACATCCCAACACCAATCAAAATTAATTATTTAAGTTCGAAAATATTTCACATAATCATTTTATTTATTTATAAAATTTAGGACTCAGAACATCGTCATCACCGTCCACCGTCCGCTCGTAACGAGTCATCGCGGTACGGCGGAAAAATTTATTGGTGCCCGCAATATTCGGGTATCCGAATAAATTCCACCGATTAATAATTTTCCACACAAATTAATAATATCACGAATTTTACTCAATAATTCCTGCATAAAAAAAAATTAGGATTATATAAAATAAATCCACTGCGCAACTCGGCCCAACAAGGCCCAACCGAACAAACCACAGAGACGAACAGGAACCCAGCCGCACACACGCGCAGCGCGTGCAGCGGCTCACCAACACAACGCGCCTCACACCTCTCGCCGGAATCGGAGAAAGGAGGTGGCGACCGGAAATAAAACAGCACAGAGACCACAACCAATTGCACACCCGTATACATACATATATATATATATATAAGCATACAACAACATGAAAGAATCGAAGTAACCAAACCACGGCCACTCACCGAAAACAAGCCAGAGATGAACACGGCAGCACAACAGAGAACAGCGAGGAACAGAAGAGAGAGGGATGAGAGATTAAAGAGATGATTGAGGAGGAGAGCAAAGAGAGAGTCGAAACAGTCAAATAACCAAAATGGAAATGAATATAAGGAATTAACAGGGCAGCCACACGTGTCCTGTTAAACATGATACGTGTTGGTTTATTAATAATCGAAATTTCTGAATCCCCGAAACCCAGTTTATAAACCAACATTACACTTTTAACGAACCAAGCCACCCTTAGAATAGTTTCAAAAAATTACCAAAATAAAGTTAAAATAACATAAATATCCCGAAGTTATAAAAACATAAATTCCATAATTTTAAAACAATTTCTAAAACTCAATTTATACCCGCTTTTAACAAATAAACGATTCAACGCGCGCTTGAAATTAATTCCGAAAATTCCCGAAAATTTTTAAAATTCTTGGAATATTCCAAACTTAAATAAATATGAGTTTCAGAATTTTTGAAGAATTCTGGAATTAAATACGGATTTTACAAGTAAATGAAATTAGAAAATCATACAGGGTTAAATAATTAATGAAATATTGATTTCTGAATTTTATAAAATCCCAACAATAATTATTGTAATTATGAAACCATAAAAACAATTTTAGAGACAATCCACATATTTGCACAAATAAACTTGCATTAAATCCACTTTTAAAAGTGAAAACAATTCAATACAAGTCCGTGATTATTTACACGAACGACCCTATGCCTCACAAATCACACATAAATAATAATCAAATAACACTTAGTGGTCAAAATCAATACACATATTTTATTTATTTAATAATTTCCATAATTACGCATTTAAATAATACAAAATACACGGGCCGTTATATCCTTTCCCCTTGAAAAGATTCTGTCCTCAGAATTTGACTTAACCAAATAAGTGAGGATATTTGTCAAGCAATTCCGACTCTAACTTCCAGGTATACTCTTCAACTCAAGGATTTATTCAAGGCACACTTACCATAGACATAAATTCATTACTATGGACTTACTTTTAACGATCTAGATTTGGATCAATCGTTCCACGCAGAATAAATTTGGGTAAGAGCACATTGGCTCCTAATCAATGACTTGCTTTGCATCAGATACATATCTCCCTATTATTGATACGCAAGACACATTATATATATACTACAACTGCAATAGCCATGACAACTCATGGCAATTATACCTATATTTATCACTACCTCGAATGATTCACTATATTGAGGACTCAACTTGTCCCTTCTGTTCAAACTTAACCAATCTCTTTCAGGGTAAAACTTTCGCCTATACCCCGATCCTCATTCTATATATTCGTATTCTCTCGATGCAAACTCGCTTTCTCTTCTTTGTCTATCCCGAACTGTTTCCACTCTTTCTGAGTCAATACCACCACACTCTGGATATACTAAATTAATTCAGGACTTAACAATATCTCTACTCTTACTTTCTCTTAATAGAGTGAGGATTTACGCTTATGTCCACACAACACTTCACAAAGTAGTATTCTCTTACTAACAGGGTAACTACTATCGTAGAAAACTTAATTCATGATAGGTGATTATCGCAGTTCACTTTTTAAACCCATCATATATATATTCTCCACATGTCTTATGTTATCCGAATCATCTTCTCACTTAGTTCCTCTGTCTAAGGATGATAAGTAATATTGATTTTCAATTTGATTTCCAATATTCGAACACTCTTCACTCATTTCCAGCAATTTAGTCTAGAAAGTAGCCTCATATCTTCACTTCTTTTTATCTTCAGGTATTTAAACTTCACATTCTACTCTTTCCCATTCTTTCATTAACTCCTCAGTGATCTTAATCACATTCAATCATTTCCTTATGTGCAGGGCATCTATTATTACACCGACTTTGCTTAGGTGATCTTTGATGAAACGATCGGAACCCCTTGTTTATCTCAGCTAGCATTCATTCTGGAAAAAAATAATAAAAAATTAACGTATAGTTTCTTCCCTTCTAATCTTCATAGGGAAATCCTTGAGCGTTTGACACGGACTTTCTTAATCTTTAAATAGCTGAGGATGTTATCAATAAATATAATTTGCTTATCCAAGTACTCCTTGAATTAGGTCAAATAAGTTATTAATTCCTAATAGGGTTTATTTATTCTTATTCGTCATTTTATTAAACTCCTGATAATCATTACACAATCTCATAATTCCATCCTCTTTTCTAGCAACATCACTGGTGCACCCCCAGAGAACTATATCTGGTATGCTCACTTTTCTTTCTAATAACTGTTACCATTATGAACTAATTATTTCGTTCCACTGGCCTCCAGAGACTCCAGGTCATTTATTATTACCCAACATTCTTCCAGCTTAAATATTCGCTTCTTCATATCTTTACAGATGGTGGATCTACCTCATATCCTTAACTTATTACTTCTTTTCTCGCATGTTTGGAAGAATTCCTTATATTGCTTCTGCCTCCAGAAACTTATCTTACTATTGGCTTTTGTACAATTTACACTTCGTGTAATAACCCCAAAAATTTTGGACTTTTTGTAAACCTTATGAATAGTAATTTTGCTGATTATGCTGAATAAGAAAACTTTTCATGCCACACAATGTAGCAGTTCTTTTATTGATATTCTGAGGTCTTATTAGTACTCTATATGGTATATAAGTGTATGTAAAGATCGTCAGAATCCAAATCCGAACACTTTGATTTTTCCCGAAAATCCACCAGATACCGAAAGAATTGAGTATAAGGTAACATGATAAAAAGGATTTAAATTCAAGGATTTTTAGAGAGGATCATAAAAGGAATATAAAATATTGAGAAAGGTTTAGGGGAACGTAAGTAATAAAATCCCAGGTATGATCCTTCAAACGATAAACGAGAACGAAAGTTAAGCGAACCGTATAACAGATAAGCGGTCTTTAGCCAAGTAATTAGGGGTTAATCAAAGAGGTTAGTGGATGATGATGTCATCACCCCAACAAGAAGAAGACAAGTGTAAGAGGATGACATGAGAAAGATGACATAGGCATGGTGACATAAGCATAACAAATGGAGGGATTGGTTGGTTGATTGTGAGCCACACAATTTTTACCATGGTAACAATCTAATTAAAAACAAAAGGAAGTAACCAAGCTAAACACCACACAAATCATTTAATCAAACTAGAAACATTTTTACTTCACTTTTTCTTCCCTTGCTCTCGACCAAAACCAGAGCAGAAACTGAAAACTACCATATCTCCTTCAATACTCACTCAAATGTTGTATTCTATAGCTCGTTGGAAAGGTATTGAGATGACCTACAACTCTCGTTCACAAGTCTCGTCCAAATAAGCATGGTAAGACCCTCATTTTTACAGTTCTTTAAATCGGTCTTTTAGAAACTTCAAAACCTAACTTTGTGTTCTTGATTTCTTTGGAAAGATCAAGTTTGTAGGAGGTTAGATTAAGGCTCCCTAAGGCTTCCTAGCAACTTAACACCTACCAAGGAAGGTATCAACTTCAAACCCTAGCTTTGATTTTATGATTCCATTAAGTTTTATTGAAGCATTGTTAGTATTAAGGCTTGATCTTTGATTATAAGTAGTTTTGGTGGATTTGTATTGGTTTTGAATATTGGGTATTTGATTGGTTGGATAAATTGCTAAAACTTGGATTTGGGGACTGAGTTTGTAGTATGATGGTTGAATATTATTGTATTGGTGGTTGTGAGTGAATTGATGATAATTTAGAGTGTTAATTAAATTGGAAATCGCGTAAACATAAACGTCATAATGTCCAATTTTCCTTAACTGTTCTGTTCTTAACTTTAGGACCCGTGAAGTCACTGAAAGATTCTAAACTTTGCCATTTTTAGATAGCTCATGTTACGAGCTTCGTTTTGATATGTGGTTCGCTTGAATCCGATGTACGATTTAGGAGAAACGACCGTTTCAAGTAACGGCATATCGCGAACGAACCATTACCGCTCGCCTTACTTTGAAACATTGGTTAAGGCCCTTAAATGACTAATTGGAGTATGAAACAATTATGTAAAGTGGATTAGGCAGTTGGTAGAGTACTCACAAAAGAATCGCCTTAAAATTCTTAATGGTTAATTTATTAAAAATGGTGGAGCTAAGGGTACTCGAACGACTTATGTGATTCGTTGAGCGTAGAAGTGACCATAAGCAAACGTTAGGGTTCAATTGGTTAAAGTCTAGTTTCTTAAGCGACCGTAGTTTAATTCTGACTTATGCTATTGTTCATAGGTTATCGGACCCACTCTAATCTTAAGTCTAACCAGGAACACTCTAGCAAGTTTTCTACCCGTTATACTGTTGTTGTGATGTAAATATATGTATATGCATTATCTTGTGATAAGTGCATGATTGTTATTAGCAAATTTTGCGATATATTGGAGCATGCTGATATGGTATATATGCATGTCTGTTTCGTAATCTTGATATCTAATTGTTGATTCAAATGCTTATAAGTTGCATAATACATATTCTAGAGATAAACAGTAGTTGCGTATACCCTTAGTATAGGGGACCCAAAGGTGAACATTTTCTAAACCGAGAGTCGATGTTCCCGAGTAATATATATATATATATATATATATTTATATATATATATATAGATATAGTTTTCAGAACTATTAATCGAATAAGGTTTATTCGATAACTTTATTTTATTTAATGAATATTATTTTGAATATTCATTCGAGGACTTATGACTCTGCTTATTTTATTAAATGAATATTATTTTGAATATTCATTCAAGGACTTATGACTCCGCTTCTTTTATTAAATAATATTCTTTATTTTATTAAAGAATAATGTTTTGATAATCAAACTTATTTTCGATTATTCAAATAAAGATCGTACTTTCGTATAAGTATATCTTTAGTTATTTATTATTCATTTCAAGTATAAGTTTTAAAAATTCTACTTCAATTATTTTTATAAGGATTATCCTTGTGGAATATTATTTAAATAATAATATTCAGATATTTTCTAATATATCGGGACTGATTTATTTCATTAAATCAACATTCCTCCAAACATTCTTAAAAATGTTTTCGAGTCTTCAAAATGATTTTAAAAGTTAGAGCGGATCCCAAAACTCGTTTTCAAATTTAAGATCTTCCTTTCGAAGGGGATTTAAATACTCGCTTTTAAATTAAGGGATCCGGCTCTGTGGTGTATTTTATATTCACAACGAGGTTGCTGTTTTGATAAATGAATTGATTACTTACCCAACGTTCGGGAAGTAAGTCCATCTAATTGAGTCGACATAAGCGACAGGCCGGGGTACGGTCTATCAAAGTGTAAGTGGCTGGGTGGCAGCCCATCAACGCGTAAGAGGCCGGGTGGCGGTCCAGCACAAGGTCCTAATGAGGCCAGGGTGATGACCGATGGGGGATTCATCCATCTACTAGTAGAAAAGGTTACTTATTGGTATCTTTGCCTGATCAGCAAGATATCGGGTTTATGCCAAAATTCTTTTCTTTCCAAATTCATTGGATATTGCAACTCTGTTCATACTTTACATGACAGAGGTTTTCAGGAAATGTATGAGAGATATATATGGATATTTATCGGGACTTAATGAAGTATCTCGTAACTTCATTTCATTCAATAATATTTCAAAGATTGAATCTATTCAAGTCTTATCTTGTAGTCTCATCTGTGTGATGAACTTTTGAAACTAATTATAACTTGAACGGTGGTAGTTCAAGTAGTATTCGGAAAAGATATTAGTATATTGGAGTATCTTGTAACTTCTTCTTCTCAACTTATATCTAGTAAATGATTATCTTATGCATGACAAAGATTTTCAGAAAAATGTTGAGACAAGGTTAGATATATGAGATCACCTTGCAACGATATTTTGTACAGTTATAAACTGGACCTCTGTGTATATTATACATGTCAGAGGATTTCAAAGATTTGAGAAGTATATATGTATATATATACTGAATATTTTGTGACTTCGTCGCATTAAAATAACAAACTTTGTTCATTTCTTCTTGACCAAGACTTTCATGAGTACTATGAGAATGCTCATATATTGTTAATTATAATACATATTATTTCGGTGGGCTTGTTGCTCACCCTTGCTTTCTTCTTTCATCACACAACAACAGATAGACAAGATGAACAGGATCAATCTCCCAATTCGTGAGCGGTTAGGAAACATTCCGCAGTTTCCTGTAGGCGTTGATGCCGTTGTAGCTGAGGTAGGAACTACCAATAGGCTAGGCTTTCAACTTTTGTTATACCAGACTTATGTATATTTATGAATTGTAATAATGGAAAAGAATATTTAAATTTATTCAGAAACCCTTTTGAGGTGTAATGACTTATAATTGTGGAATAAAATGACTTGTGTTATTTTTGGTATTCATCTCTGAGACTATAACTTGTGGTGTGTGTGTGTATATTGTGGGGTCACGGTACGCAGTGGTTGGTTGTTTATTAAGATTAAGAGTTGTTAAGGGAATTCGAACTCGTGACAACCCGGATCCCCGACCCCGGATTTGGGGGTATTACACTTCGCTTCTTCTAAAACCACTCCTGGTCATAACACAGGGCAACCAACTCAATCCTAAAATCACATCAAACCCTTCTAGCTCAGAGGGTGTCAGATCAACTGCAACTACGTCCAACTTCCAAACACTTGTGATGTAGTATCTTGAATAATCGTTCTACAACTCCTTGCAACATGCCCACTTTCTCCATAATTATAATACATAACTCCTGGGTTACCTTCTGAGGCATAATGACCCTCATATCCATACCTGAAACATTGCACATTCTTTTTGCACGCACCACTGCGTCTCCTGTCACAGGACTTGCAATTCACTGCTCACTTGACTGACTGGGCTGGAGTGGAAGCAACTGAAGTAGCACTAGATCTATCTTGAAATAAACTATATCTCCGAAATCTCTTACCCCTATTCCGGCCAAACCAATTCTCAAATCGCTGAGTGGATTCTCCTTGGTTTGCTTCATCCTTAACACCTTCCGACTTCCTTTTCTTATCATTTCATCCTTAACAGTCAACCTCTGGTCACCTTTGTTAGGGCGAAAACACGCACTAATATTCATGCAAGTATACGCGTTCGCAAGTAATATAGAATATTTTCTAGTTCGTTCCCTCAGAGACTCAGACTAAATTATTGTCTAATTAAACTCACTCACCAATGTATGATTACTTCTCAATGTTAAGATAATAACACTTAAAATTGTTGATTAAATATTAACTATAATTAACTACTTAATTAACCACTTAACTAACACTTCAATTTATCAATAATAAAACACTCATGAGATCACAACTTCATTATTACTTCCTTCTATAGCCATTGTTATTACCTTTAGCATGTGACAGTGATGATATTAATCGAATAACACGAAACTGATAAAAGCCAACTTTTATTGTACTAATACCATTCTACCAAGCATCCACAATTAAGATAGAAGTTGAATAATCTTCAATTATGTTGAGTTCCTATATGTCTACAGAAATTGACAACACAACGATTTAAGCTCAAGTTATTCCTTTTGATTACATAGGGCAAATAAAACTGTTAGAGTTACCCACTAATCATGCACAACGTACATGAACCTATGCTAGCATGGCAAGTTCTAAATCTCAAGATCCACCGTCGCTTCACAAGAGATTAACACCCTATCTTATATGTTCGCGACGCACATAAGACGAATACGCACAACCAATACTAGATATCAAGCAATCATCACACACTAAAGTATTAAACAATTAACTAAAGAATTCTATAATAAATCCGTTGCAACCCCATGATCACGATTAGCCCATAATAGAACTTATCGCCATCATGGGTTCATATGAAATCATGAAAAACAAACATAAGAAAATAATAACTAAACTAATTATATTAAAACAGAGTACGCCACAAGAGTAAATAAGTCAAAGCAAGAAAACTAGCATCCAACGTTACAACGAAACAAGAATCACAAGAAAATATGCTTCCTCTTCGTTGCGGTGTGCTAAATCGGTCTTCCTCCTTATCTCCTTCGCTTCTTGCATAAAACACAATCTAAAACATAATCCCCTTAATACTCTCTGTGAAAATGTCTCAAATCTACCTATATAATAGTCCCATAAAACTCAGATTACATAGAAGTTGGAAGCCAAACAGAAGTAGAAGTCTAAAATAATTTATCTTTTTCCCCGACCCTGCGCGGCCGCTCAGCATAGCTGCGCGGGCGCGCAGGTTGCTGCGCGGCCGCTCAGCATTGCTGCGCGGGCGCGCAGGCCTCTACTGGAAAAATCCAGGTTTGCTCCGTTTCTTCGCCGTAATCTGCCCATTCCTTTCCTCTCGCAATGGTGAACACATGCCAAGGCTTATTCTTGATGATTCCTCCCCCGAAATGCAACTAATACCCTGAAATGCATAAACACTAGAAAAACGCATCAAATACACAAAATACTTGATTTCAAGACACCAATTTAAGCCATTTTAAGACGTTCTAAGTGGTATAAAATGCCACTTATCACACCCCCAAACTTAAATCGATGCTTGTCCTCAAGCGTCACAGACTCAAAAACAAATAAAAATATGCATGAATGCAATCTATATGAAAATGCAACGATCCCCCTTACTACAATTAACCAACCAAATTGTCACATCTCAACGAATGCAGTTAGACAACTAAAGATCAATAAACTCATGCAAACGGACATACAGCCAGAAACGTGGTGTGTGCAAATGCTTAACAGATATGCTTCAGAACTAGACCAATTACTATGACTAGACTATCCTCAAGGCAATCCTACGATTATACAAAGAATAAAAATTCTAGGCACAAAGTGATATACAACACTACAAGAACTCTGGAGCTTACTACGGAATCGTGCTTTTTATTTACAACTCAAATGCTTATTTGACCGTGCAATGAGTGAGGTCCACAAAAGACTTATACAATGGTATCCATGTAACGAGCGTTAGGTTAGCGGATCCCAGACTCTAAAAGCCTTAGGTCACTAGGCACAAAGTCCCCTAAGAACTTAATAACTCGAATACCAAAGAGCCCACTCTTGATCAATTATGCAAATTTTTTTTTTTTTTTTTAATAACTTCTGAGCAAGTGCGTTTCGCTCCATCTTGCTCAACCCTAGACTACTCGCAATATATGCGAGCCGGCTACTAGCCATTTGACGCCTAGCCACAACTAGCAACAACTTCCATATTTTTTTCTCCAAATTTTTTTCTTTTTTCATGTCTTTATCACTAAGAACCTATAATCGAATTCTAAGCATAATAAGTAGATTGACCTTGAAAACAACCAAATCATAACAACAATCTAGCCCTTACGCATTCTTTAAGACTTAGTGGACTTACAATTGTTTCTAGCATGCATATCAACCTACACAACTTAATATCACTTTAATGCTATCACTACACTCACATCAATATCACAATTCAGTCGATAAATCATTGCAAAAGGGATCATGGTAAATGCATGAGCTACATGACATTCATAAAAAAAACTATATGGCATAAATTATGCAACTATATGAACTAAACTATCATGAATATGCAACTAAATGACACACACACAATATTCCTTAACTACCACCCCCAAACTAAAAATCTTCACTGTCCTCAGTGAAAGTAGTAGAAAGGAACACATGGTATACCTACTCGGAGTCATCATCATCATCACCCTCAGTGGGTGGAGTATCAGGCGGCGGGTATGCAGAGTCCTCACCAAAAACTGGCCACTGGATATCAGCTCCAAGGCCTCGAAAAGCAGTCCCTAACGCAAGGGTGAGTTCCTGAGCAAACCTGCTCTGTGTCTCATACATGGCATCCATCCGCCGTGAAAGCCTCCTATACTGGGAATCAACCATCCCAGCACCCTCCTGAGCTCTCGAAGAACCAGCCTCATCACGCCCTGGCCTAGCCATAGTAGCACCTCGTGCTGGACGCCCTCCTGGAAGACGATAACCCAGCCCATGCTCCTCAGGCTCACCACCGGTCCACTCCTGTATCCCATTCAGAGTGCCAGAATCAATCGGAGTGGCTGGCAACTGCAACTGCTCATGAGCCGGCCAGTTCACTCCCACTGCTCGGCATAGCTTCGTAACCGTAGATGCATAAGGGATGTTCATATGCTTTGCTCCCCTCAAAAACTTCAGAATTCCTTGGTAGATAAACTCACCAAGGTCCACATAGTACTCCTCATTCAGAATTCCCCACAACAGCTGTGCTCTCTCAACTGTGACCTCGTGTGCATGCAAAGAAGGCAAAATATTAGCACAAATAAATGCATTCCATGCACGGGCATACCTGTTCATGGTGATCACCGGAAAGTGACGATACTCATTATTGCCTGTACTGCGGGTCCAAACTGTGCCCGGTCAACAGAGAGTCGCACAAATCAAATCCAAGTCAAAATCCTCAGCAGTCTTTTCATTCCAGTTCTCCTCCTCGGGCTTCCTCTCTCGCTGTCCAATCACACGGCGAATCGCCGCAGGATGATAATCAACCGTCAGCCCACGGACCACAGAAAACCCATTCTTTTCAGCCTTCGCGTTCGCGTAGAACTCGCGAACAACGCTCATCGGTACTGCTTCGGGTGACTCACAAAAAGCTATCCACCCCTTCTCTGCAATCATGGGCAACAACTCACCATCCCTCCCCGATGGTAAAAACCCCCTCTCCTTCAGAATCGGCTTACCCAACAGCCTAGTGTACTCCTCCTCCGCGGCTCTGTCAGTTAACCGAGGCCTTGCAGCAGTACCCCTCGATGAATCAGCAGTAGGAACTGTGCTGCTGCTGTCAATAGTGCGTGCTCTCTTGGGTGCCATTGATTCGTGAATAAAAGCATGTAAGAACTGATATTTGATGTTTATGAGAGGGTTTAAGTGTAGGAAGTTTTGTGGGAGATATGTAGGATAGGTGTATGTATATATAGGGTGTGGATTAGATTAGGGTTTGGGAATTAAGGGATAAAATGATGGGGTAGTGGGAACAAATCGTGGGTTTATGGGCTAAAACTGTTTTTGTGTTTGTTTTTGTTTGTTTTTTTTTTTCTGAATTGTAAAAAATTTTCTGGAACTCGACCCCTGCGCGGCTGCTCAGCATAGCTGCGCGGGCGCGCAGAGGGTCTCTGGAAAAAAAAATTTTCAGCCCCTGTTTTCTGATTTTTTTGTGTTTTTGGATAGGTTATTAACTTCTAAGGGTTCCTGTAACAACAATTCATGGGTTGCCTCCCACGGAGCGCTTCTTTTTCGTCATTAGCTTGACGTTCCGTACCTTTCTCAAGTAGTCAACAAAATGGCACTAACCACCTCTCGGTTTGCCATGTCCCCATAGTAGTGCTTCAACCGCTGACCGTTAACCTTGAATGCTTGGTCTGAATCATTCTCAAAAATTTCCACCGCTCCATGTGGAAACACAGTTTTGACAATAAAAGGTCCAGACCACCTTGATTTCAACTTCCCAGGAAAAAGTCGGAGCCGAGAGTTGAATAAAAGAACTTGTTGCCCTGGCACAAATAACTTAGGATGTAGCTTCCTATCGTGCCACCTCTTCACCTTTTCCTTATACATTTTGTTATTCTTGTACGCTTGAAGTCGAAATTCATCAAGTTCATTAAGCTGAAACATTCTTTTCTTACCAGCTGCATCTAAGTCCAGGTTCAATTTCTTCAATGCCCAGTAGGCCTTATGCTCAAGCTCCGCCGGTAGATGACATCCCTTACCGTACACCAACTGAAACGGTGACATCCCAAGTGGAGTTTTGTATGCTGTTCTGTAAGCCCAAACAGCTTTATCGAGCTTTAAAGACCAATCCTTCCTTGACGGACAAACAACCTTCTCTAGAATACGCTTTATCTCTCTGTTAGACACTTCAGCTTGACCATTTGTTTGCGGATGATAGGCAGTAGCTACTCGATGATTCACATTATAACGCTGCATCATAGAAGTGAACTTACGGTTGCAAAAATGCGATCCTTCATCACTTATGATTACCCGAGGTGTTCCAAACCTTGTGAAAATTTGCTTACGAAGAAAATTTAGTACTGCCTTTGCATCATTTGTCGGTAAAGCTTTAACTTCGACCCATTTTGAGACATAATCGACTGCCAGCAAGATGTACTGATTATTGCAAGATGAGATAAAAGGCCCCATGAAATCGATTCCCCATACATCAAAGACCTCGACTTCAAGCATCACATTTAATGGCATTTCATCCTTCCTTGACAAATTTCCCACTCTTTGGCAACGATCACACCTTAAAACAAACTGATGAGCATCCTTGAACAAAGTAGGCCAGAAAAAACCTGCCTGCAGAATACGAGCTGCCGTCTTCTCACCTCCATAGTGTCCACCATAAACCGTGGAATGGCAGTCTCGTAATATCCCCTCCGTCTCACAGAACGGGATACATCTCCTGATGATCTGGTCAGCTCCCTGTCTAAACAAATATGGTTCATCCCACATATACCACTTCACCTCATGCAGAAACTTCTTCTTTTGAGCGGATGTCAAATTAAGAGGCATTATATTGCTGACGAGATAGTTTACAATATCTGCAAACCATGGTTCTTCCTCCTGAATTGTAAACAACTGCTCATCCAGAAAAGATTCATTGATTAACGTCCTATCTTGTGAAGTAGAATCGGGATTCTCCAACCTAGAGAGATGGTCAGCTACTTGATTCTCAGTACCTTTTCTATCTTTGATCTCTAACTCAAATTCCTGAAGTAAAAGCACCCAACGAATGAGTCTCGGCTTTGAATCCTTCTTAGAAACCAGATAGCGAATAGCTGCATGATCAGTGAATACTGTTTATTTCGTACCAAGCAGATAAGATCGAAATTTCTCAAAGCCAAAGACTATAGCCAAAAGCTCCTTCTCAGTAGTGGTGTAGTTCAATTGGGCACCATTTAAAGTCTTACTCGCATAGTAGACCACATGGAAGAGATTTTTCTTGCGCTGTCCCAGAACTGCACCTACCGCATAATCACTCACATCACACATCATCTCAAACGGTTCTGTCCAATCTGGTGTTGTAATAACTGGTGCAGTGATCAAACTCTTCTTGAGAGTCTCGAATGCTGCCAAACATTCATCATCAAATTTGAACGGCACATCTTTCTCAAGCAAATTGCACAACGGCTTAGATATCTTTGAAAAGTCCTTGATGAATCGCCGATAAAAACCCGCATGACCAAGAAAACTATGGATTCCTTTCACAGAATTAGGTGGGGGAAGATTTTCAATGACTCCCACCTTGGCCTTGTCCACCTCCAGACCCTTGCTAGAGACCTTATGCCCAAGGATAATGCCTTCACGCACCATAAAATGACATTTCTCCCAATTAAGCACCAAATTAGTTTCCACGCATCTTTTGAGTATGGCGCGCAGATTATTCAAACATTCATCATATGATTATTCAAACATTCATCATATGAGTGTCCAAAGACGGAGAAGTCATCCATGAACACTTCGACGTTATTTCCAATCATGTCAGAGAATATAGCCATCATACATCTCTGAAAAGTGGCCGGGGCGCCACATAACCCAAACGAAACTCTGCGAAAAGCAAATGTGCCAAATGGACAAGTGAAGGTAGTCTTTTCCTGATCCTCTGGTGCAATACAAATCTGATTATACCCGGAATAACCATCCAGAAGACAAAAATACTCATGACCCGCCAATCTGTCAAGCATTTGATCAATAAATGGAAGGGGGAAGTGATCCTTCCTTGTGGCTTTGTTCAATTTTCTATAATCCATGCATACTCTCCATCCTGTAACTGTTCGAGTAGGGATGAGCTCATTCTTTTCATTTGCGACCACAGTGATACCTCCCTTCTTAGGTACACATTGTACGGGGCTCACCCACGAGCTGTCAGAGATAGGATAAATGATGCCTGCATCTAGCCATTTCAGAATTTCTTTCTTCACCACCTCCTTCATGATGGGATTCAGTCTTCGCTGCTGTTCCACAGTTGGCTTACTACCTTCCTCTAGCAGAATTTTATGCATACAATATGAAGGACTTATCCCCTTGATGTCTGCTATGGTCCATCCTATAGCCGATTTGAATTCTCTCAAAATCCTTAAGAGCTTGTCTTCCTCACTACCTGAAAGGTCAGATGAAATAATAACAGGTAACGTAGATGAATCACCTAAAAAAGCATACCTCAAGTGTTCAGGTAATGGTTTGAGCTCCAAGGTAGGTGCTTCCTCTATTGATGGTTTGAGCTTCCCTTCAGCATTCTTAAGGTCAGAAGTACCAAGAGATTCAAATGGTATGTCCAGCTTTCGCTTCCATGGAGAAGCGTTCAGATATTGTAATTGCTCGTTGCTATCTTCATCATCGCTGTCAAAATCCCCCACTAAGGCCTTTTCTAATGCATCAGACATTAGCATGTGATCGAGTTCCGAAGTAACCACAGAATCAATCACATCCACTTTTAAGCACTCCTCATCTTCTGTAGGGAATTTCATTGCCTTGAATACGTTGAAGGTCACATCCTGATCTTGGACCCGCATAGTAAGTTCACCTTTTTGCACATCTATCAAGGTACGGCCAGTAGCCAAGAAAGGCCTCCCCAAGATTATGGGAATCTTCTTATCTTCCTCAAAATCCAGAATAACAAAATCTGCTGGAAAGAAGAGCTTATCCACCTTGACGAGCACATCCTCAACTATGCCCCTTGGGTAAGTAATGGAACGGTCAGCCAATTGTAGCGACATGTATGTGGGTTTTGGATCAGGCAGATCCAGCTTTTTAAAGATCGACAACGGCATCAGATTAATGGTTGCTCCCAAATCAAAAAGGCACTTGTCAAAAGTTAGATTGCCAATGGTGCAAGGAATGGTGAAGCTTCCTGGATCTTTCAGTTTTGGTGGTAACTTTTGCTGCAGAACAGCGCTGCATTCTTCCGTGAGAGCAACGGTTTCAAGGTCATCCAGTTTCACCTTCCTTGCAAGAATAGTCTTCATAAACTTCGCATAACTAGGCATTTGTTCCAGAGCCTCAGCGAAAGGTATATTGATGTGAAGTTTCTTGAACACCTCCAGAAACTTCCCGAACTGTCTATCCAGCTTTTGTTGCTGCAATCTCTTAGGAAAAGGTGGTGGAGGATAGAGCTATTTCTCCCCTGTATTAGCCTCAGGCAGAGTGTGTTCAACAGTAGTCTTCCTTGGTTCCGCCACTTTCTCCTTTTGCTTAGATTCTTCACCTCTAATTTCAGCTTCTACTTCTTTTGCCTTTTCAGCATCAGCTACTTTTCCAGACCTTAAGGTAATAGCCTTGACTTGCTCTTTAGCTTCCTTCCTGCCTGGTACTTCCGTGTCACTGGGAAGAGTGCCAGATTGACGATTGAGCACTGTATTGGCTAATTGACCAATTTGATTTTCCAAGGTCTTGATAGAAACCGCCTGACTCTTGCACAACAGCTTAAGTTCCTCAAAATCAGCACTAGTGGGTGCAGCTGTACTTCCCTGTTGAGGATATGATTGCCTTGTAGCATACTGCTGTGGTTGCTGGAATCCAGGTGGGTTAAACTGTTTACTCACTCCTTGCTGATATGGTGGCTGAATAGCATTCTGATTATTCCCCCAGCTGAAATTTGGATGATTTCTGTTATTAGGATGATAGGTCGCTGGCACAGGCTGCTGTTGTCGCTGATAATTATTCACATACTGAACAGATTCATTTACAAGAGAACACTGATCCGTAGCATGAGAACCTGTACAAAGCTCACAAACCATAGCTATTTGATTAACTCCATACGTAGCCAGAGAATCAACCTTCATTGATAGCGCTTGGAGCTGGGCTGCAATAGCGGTGGCTGCATCAACTTCCAGAATACCTGCTACCTTGCCTGACGTCATCCTCTGAGTTGGGTTTTGATGCTCATTTACAGCCATCGTCTCTATAAGATTATACGCCTCAGTATAACTTTTAGCCCATAAGGCTCCTCCAGCTGCTGCATCGAGCATGGGCCGAGATTGGGCCCCCAAACCATTATAGAAACCAGTGATCACCATCCAATCCGGCATTCCATGATGTGGACATTTTCTCAACATTTCCTTGTAGCGTTCCCACGCCTCGCACATAGATTCTGTAGGTTGCTGCGCAAACTGAGTAAGA
Source organism: Apium graveolens (assembly GCF_009905375.1). Classification (NCBI taxonomy): domain Eukaryota; kingdom Viridiplantae; phylum Streptophyta; class Magnoliopsida; order Apiales; family Apiaceae; genus Apium; species Apium graveolens. The sequence continues at coordinate 113,939,638 of NC_133656.1, forward strand.
GCACTCCTCATAGCAGCAGTCTTTGCTATTGGATAAAACTTCACCAGAAACTTTTGCGCAAGATCTTGCCACGTAGTGATGGACCCAGCTGGTTCAGAATGTAACCAGTCTTTAGCCTTATCCCTTAGTGAGAATGGGAAAAGCCTCAACTTGATAGCCTCATCAGTCACGCCATTATACTTAAAAGTGCTGCAGATCTCGACAAAATTCCTTATGTGCATGTTGGGGTCTTCAGTTGCCGCTCCTCCAAAAGAAACAGAATTCTGCACCATCTGAATAGTGTCCGGCTTGATTTCAAAGGTGTTAGCTTGAATAGCCGGATGAAGGATGCTTGACTGAATGTCATCAATTTTAGGCCGAGAAAAATCCATAAGAGCTGGATCAGCTTGAACAATACGATCTCCCATGTTTACTGGTTCTTTCTGCTCAGTTCCTGAATCCGAATCCTCAAAATCTAACTTCTCCGGAATATCAAGAACTTCGTCTGTCTCCTCAGCTGTATCTAAAGTCCTCTTGCGAGCACGAGAACGAGTTTGCATAAACGCTTGCTAAAGTACCTGAAACACAACCGAAAAGAGTAAGTAACTACTACGTCCTAATCACTGAGTCCTAATGACCAATGATGGTAAGTACATAAACTAAACAAATACGCCGAGTCCCCGGCAACGGCGCCAAAAACTTGTTAGGGCAAAAACACGCACTAATATTCACGCAAGTATACGCGTTCGCAAGTAACATAGAATATTTTCTAGTTCGTTCCCTCAGAGACTCAGACTAAATTATTGTCTAATTAAACTCACTCACCAATGTATGATTACTTCTCAATGTTAAGATAATAACACTTAAAATTGTTGATTAAATATTAACTATAATTAACTACTTAATTAACCATTTAACTAACACTTTAATTTATCAATAATAAAACACTCATGAGATCACAACTTCATTATTACTTCCTTCTATAGCCATTGTTATTACCTTTAGCATGTGACAGTGATGATATTAATCGAATAACACGAAACTGATAAAAGCCAACTTTCATTGTACTAATACCATTCTACCAAGCATCCACAATTAAGATAGAAGATGAATAGTCATCAATTATGTTGAGTTCCTATATGTCTACAGAAATTGACAACACAATGATTTAAGCTCAAGTTATTCCTTTTGATTACATAGGGCAAATAAAACTGTTAGAGTTACCCACTAATCATGCACAACGTACATGAACCTATGCTAGCATGGCAAGTTCTAAATCTCAAGATCCACCGTCGCTTCACAAGAGATTAACACCCTATCTTATATGTTCGCGACGCACATAAGACGAATACGCACAACCAATACTAGATATCAAGCAATCATCACACACTAAAGTATTAAACAATTAACTAAAGAATTCTATAATAAATCCGTTGCAACCCCATGATCACGATTAGCCCATAATAGAACTTATCGCCATCATGGGTTCATATGAAATCATGACAAACAACCACAAGAAAATAATAACTAAACTAATTATATTAAAACAGAGTACGCCACAAGAGTAAATAAGTCAAATCAAGAAAACTAGCATCCAACGTTACAACGAAACAAGAATCACAAGAAAATATGCTTCCTCTTCGTTGCGGTGTGCTAAATCGGTCTTCCTCCTTATCTCCTTCGCTTCTTGCATAAAACACAATCTAAAACATAATCCCCTTAATACTCTCTGTGAAAACGTCTCAAATCTACCTATATAATAGTCCCATAAAACTCAGATTACATAGAAGTTGGAAGCCAAACAGAAGTAGAAGTCTAAAATAATTTATCTTTTTCCCCGACCCTGCGCGGCCGCTCAGCATAGCTGCGCGGGCGCGCAGGTTGCTGCGCGGCCGCTCAGCATTGCTGCGCGGGCGCGCAGGCCTCTACTGGAAAAAATCCAGGTTTGCTCCGTTTCTTCGCCGTAATCTGCCCATTCCTTTCCTCTCGCAATGGTGAACACATGCCAAGGCTTATTCTTGATCATTCCTCCCCCGAAATGCAACTAATACCCTGAAATGCATAAACACTAGAAAAACGCATCAAATACACAAAATACTTGATTTCAAGACACCAATTTAAGCCATTTTAAGACGTTCTAAGTGGTATAAAATGCCACTTATCAACCTTCCATAACTAGGGTGACCTGAACCATAGAGAAGTATGTCTTGAGTTGCAATACCACAACTCCTCTGCGAATTTCTGGCTTCAACCCTTGTTGAAACCTTCTTCCTTCTGAATCTCCACACTTACATACTCAGGAACTAATCAGGCCAATTCTGAAAACTTGGCCTCATACTCCAACACACTTCTGCTTTCATCTTATTTCAGTTGCAGAAACTCGATTTCCATTTGACTCCACACACAATCTGGGAAATACCCTTCCAAAAACAACTCAGTAAACCTAGCCCATGAAACAGGGCCTTCTCCTTCTGCATTCTAGAAAGATTTAAAACTAATACTTGGATTCACTCCTTGCTATTGTTGCTGTAACAGTAGTTACCACTGCTGAACCTGTTGGACTAGCTGCAACTGTTGTTGCTGCTGTTGGCGCAACAAATCTAGAGTTTTATTTATGATTGGACCCTCTACAAAACTACTACTATTTTCTTTAGACTGGGTAACTTTCTTGGGTGGCATTTTCCTGGTATATATATAAATGAGTTTTATTCAAAATGTGACAAAATATTTGACAGAAGATATCACCATTTAAATGGTGCACCTGTATCAGGAAAATGCTGCCCAATCACAATACCCACGTCTTTCATATTGGGGCCCATTTACAAAAGAATCTAGTTTAACAGCACCATCAATCATAGCAACAATGACAGTAGCAGAATCAACAACAGTTCAGAAAATAAAATATAAAGAAACCAAACACCGTAGTACGGCTCTTCAATATAACAACAATTGACCCACTTCCCATCACTACTCAAGTACCGCAGCTAAACTAATCTGATAAACAACATAAGCTGGCATGGCTATATCAGCCATCCCTTACACAAAGCCAGCTAATAATTCAAGTCAAGCTTAAGGAATGCTGGACTCCTCTAGGCACTATGGTCCAAATTTCAACCAACCATTTTCTTCAGGGATGATTTCTTATCTCCTATCATTAACCTATCTTTCACAGGATTAACTTTTCTGAAACCACAACCTTCAATATCGAATCATAAATCCTCTCTACTATTATCATTTCTGGAATAGCTAGCAATCCGATGTACATCTTATATTTCTTCCAGACAGTCAACTCCCAACTACTTTCAATGACCAGGACTGTCTATTTACAAAAGCTATTGACAATCCACTGCCTCGGAACTTCAAATAAAATTTCAAAATCAAAGAATTAATAATACGGGGAGGACAAAAGAGGAAAACATAGGTATTGTAATATCTCATATTTTCAAATATTATTATTAGAATTATTTGGAATTATTATGTGATTTTTATGTGAATTTTTATGAATTATATGATAAGTGGAATTGATGTTTGGGTGTTTATATGTGATATTATTTGAGTATTTGAATTTTATATGTCCAGAATAAAATATAGATAATTGTGGTATTTTTCTGGTAATTTTTGGACCGGTGTATGATTATATAATGCTTTATGGATTTATTTATTATTTTCCCAGTAATTACAAAATAAACTATGTGTATGGGTTCTGTCAGTTGGATATTATTTTTTTTAATATTTTTATTAATTAGGTGAGATTATTGGTGTTCGAGTATCATTTGTGTAATTAGTTGTGTTAATTTCTTTTTATAATTAAAAGTGATTTTATTAAAGAATTACTTTCATAAATATTTGGATTATCTCTAAAATCATTTTTATTACTTCATAATCTTATTTACTATTTTTAGGAGTTTATAAAATTTAGAAATCAATATTTTATTATTTATTTAGCCCTGTATGATTTTCTGATTGCATTTATTTGTAAAATCCGTATTTAATTCTAGAATTCTTTAAAAATTACGAAACTCATATTTTATTAAGATTGGAATGTTACGAGAATTCTAAAAATTGGTTCGGAAATTTTTGGGATTTATTTGACTCGCGCGCGGTTTCATTTAATTATAAAACGCGGGTCCGATGTGTGCTGTAAAAAGGATTTAAAAATCTTTAAAAATTTTGTTTAGTTAATTATTAATTATTGTGCTAATTTTAAAATTATTTCGGTAAAATGTTAAAATTATTTTACCCGTAATTTGATGTTTAAATATATGTGTTTCGTGTTTTTGCGGGTATTTCAGAAAAGGGTTGAGGGGGGCTAAATAATATTAATACATTATATAAACAAAAACTCTCCCCCAAACAGTTTTCTTACGAGCCCTAATTTAATCTCTCTTTCTCTCTCATTCGATTCTTTCTTTCCTTTCTTCTGATTTTCTTGCAATCGATCAATCAATTATTCTCTTCTTTTCTCTATTCAAGCCGCCTGTGCTGTTTATTTTCCGGTAAGTCCGGCGTCACTTTCTTTTTTCGGCGAAATCGCCGCCCCCGTCCTTCTTTCATCCTATTGACTGTCACATATATATATGAATATATATGTATATGTGTATATCACTTTTATCTCTTTTTTGATTCCTTGCCATTGTTGCCGCCAGTACATGCTTGTATGTGTTGTGCCTGTGATTATATGTTCCTCCCTGTCCCTCTGATTGCTGCTCCGATCTGTTGCTCCCGGTTTTGCCCCTATTTCCCGATTCTGCTGTGTTGGTGGGCGCGTTATTGTTACGCGCGTGTGTCCTATACGAATGGAAATTGTTTTAATTATTTCATTTGTTTTTCTGCAGGAATATTTTGAGTAATATACGTGAAATAAAATAATTTTGGTGCGAGGATTATATTATTAATCGATGGAATTTACGTAGGATGCCCGGAATTTACGGGAACCCGTAAATTTTATCGTCGTCGACAATGAGTTTTAAAACGAGTCGACGGTGGATGGTGATGATTAATTCTGAGTCCTATGATTTAAAAATATAAAATATGATTTCAATTATAAAATACGATTTAAAACACAAATACAAATAAAAATTATAAAATATGGATTAAAATATATATAAAAAATGGATGATAACGATTATTAATTATATTTAATTGGAATTGGTGAATTTGCGAATTGACGTTATGGACTGAAGTTGGTGGTTGGATTTTGGGATTTCGATTGATTGTGTTGTAATTGATTGACGTCGGGATGTTCGACGGGTAGGCCAATACATAAAGGAGAAGCTGCTCGATTTTCGGGAAATTAATTCCGAAAATACGGGAATGTAACCTGCGATTATCGGAGACGTTGAACGAAGATATATACTTAAATTTTTACGAAACCTAATTACGTGTTGGGATAAGATATTTTTATAAATAAGTCGTTCGTCCGTTTAATACGAAACGAACGCCTCTAGACTCAGAAAAATATTCCGATTTCAATAAAAATACTTTTAAAACCTAATTTATTATGTATTGAAAGACCGTTTGATTTTTAAATCATTCTGAGTCAATTTTGATCGATAAATCATATTTTTGACCCGATTTCAATTTTAAATATACTGAGTCATATGTGATACAAATTATGTGATATATGAGTTATGTGATTATGTGTTATGTGAATTAGGTGTGTATGTGGATCAAGGGTCCTATGTTTGTCTGTTATATTTATGTGTGGGTCATAAGAATCTTGTGTTGGACTGTTTCTTTTATGTGCGGGCTATCGTATGGGTAGACGATAGGCTTTTGACGCGTAATTCGTCGAGTGGTTATCGCAATTAAAACTATATTTTTTAATTATAGATGCGGATCTCTCAAGTTGATCGGGACAAGACGTTGGATAAAGAATGAGATGGAATGGTATTGGGTATCTGGCTTCTAGCAATCGCAGGAGCAGCATATCAGTCAAGTGTTGAAAAGAAGGACGGTGATGTCTTGAGACGGAATGTCAGAATAGATGCGTGTTTACGAGTATGACTAATTGCTAAAAACTCAAAGGCAAGTATCCCTTTCATCACTTATTGTTCAAGTGATATTTATTTTAAATCTTTTGATGCAAGTATTGCTTTCCCTATTCTCAGTTTAGAATCGATAAATGTTTTACATATCGCTGAATTAAATAATTCTGTTATGCAAATACTCGTCTGCTGTTCTATGTTAAGAATAGTCAATTGATTTTACTTATCCAATTATCGGATTTATAAATGTTTTGGATTTTGAGAAAAGTGATTTGGTTGCGAATATTCCTACCTAAGAATTGGAGGAATAAAATTATTTCGGGTGTCAATTATTATGACCCCATTTCAATAAAAGGTTTTAAGATTGGATCATAATTGCGTAAGTGACCGGGACAGACGGTCCAGCGGAGGGCTATTTCTAAGTGCCATATGGAATATTATGACTCAATTTTTGCCACAGGCAGGTATATTGCCTTTTTGTTTGAGTACTCGTGTTTTTGGGGTCATGTTTCTATGAATCATGACCTTGTGCTATCACACGGGCTGATCAGCATGTGATAGTACGTCCGTCGGAGGATGATCCTAATCTAAATTATCATATCATTTTTGATATTCATAGAATAAATGATTTATCAATTGTTTCTGTTTTGGAATAATGATAAAATGCAGTTTTGATTTAGATTTTGATTTATGCTGATACTTACATTGTTGTTAAATATCAAAGGTGGTATTAGTATAGATGATTGATGTTGACTTCAGTATGGGATGTTGTGAGCATCAAAGTTCGTATTGATATCTAATTTGATATGACAGCAAAATAAGTATTAATTTCCAGAGTTCAGTTTTGAGTAAAGTTTATGATTCAATCCATAATCATTGTTTCATGTTATTGTTGTTTACGATATTTCCGTAAACACTGTTTTACGAGTTTTATTCTCGTCAAGATTCAAAGTATTGCTGAAGCATTTCGCTCAAAAATATCAAAATTGTTTTGAATACAATTAAGGAATCAATTCAGGGATTCCTCAACTAAAGTTTTATGATTCAGCAATTATGATTTTAAATTTTCTGCTCTAATGCAGATGTCGGTTTTATATCAAAAGACCCTATATATGTCATAATGATCTTGCTGAGCATTTCTTTCGCTCATACTTGCCTGTTTTTAAATTAAACCTCCAGTGATGATTAGCTTGCGCTGTTTAGATGCGTAATTCGCGGAAGCAAAGAAGAAGCTCTTGGAAGGTGGTTGGTCCAGGGTTTGCGGGCTAGTGTAAGTTTTATTGTATAAAGTTGTTTATATTATATTATATTATAGATTTTATTTTATTTGGGCCTAGTATACTTCATTTCGAAGTTATACTAGTGGGTTTAATTTTGAGATTGAGATTTGTTGAAAAGAGTTTTAAAAGAAAGTGAAAAATTATTTGTGGAATTTGGATATCTTGTTTCTAGAACTGTAACCTTAAAAGATCTTGGATTAGTTTGGGGTCATAAATGATAAATATCTTCCGCTGACATTTGTTTACTAATTAAACAGGTTAATTTGGATTGAGGTTTCATAGTGACGACCAAATCCCTTGACCCCGGATTTGGGGGCGTTACAGGTTGGTATTTGAGCTAAGGTTATAGTAAACTAGAAACGAGAGTGTGTAGGAGTGTGTATAGCTATGTGAGGACGTTTGAGCTCATATCGAGTTCCTGTTGGACTATCGGATATAGTGCCAACGAGTAAGTTAAGATAGGCGCATTCGTTCGAAATGGTTGTGCTGAGCTGGATGGAACTCCAGGAAGCTGCAAATTCTATTGTGGAATCTTCCGAGACTATGATTCGATGATGATGAAGATTATCGATATCCTTAGAATATGAAGAATGGTCTAGAGTTGGATGACGAGTCAACAGAAGAGTTCAAATAGAAGATAAGTATTAAGACTTTGGCAATACCTTCCCTTTCTTTAACTTTTTTTGTCATCTCTTAAAAAGAGGTATCTTTTAGAGGATATTCCCTAACACTCATTTTTAATCATATCTGTGTTTTAAATGTGCCAGAGGCTGTCATGAAGCCTATTTTTCAGGTTTTGATAGCTCTGCCAAGTTATGATAATTTAACTTCCACTTTTCTTATATGGCGGATAGTTTCTTGGTAATGTGACACCACTTGCTCATTTGGTGTCAGAATTTTTGTTCTCTGGATTTCATTTCCTTCAGAAATATCATCTTTGAAATCTTTTCAGTTTTATTCATTTGATTTTGAATTCCTTTGATATTCTTTAATTCCGACTGAGATGAACAACCCTAACTATTGGGGACACAAGGTATACCTGTCTGTGTGATAGGAGTTGGATGGGACGCCATCACTTGTGTGTGTTGTGACTACAAGAAGGTTAACAACCTTTAGTAGTGTCTGAATTTGGACACGCAATACCAAGTTCATTTGATCATATTGATCTCTCAGTTATTCTTTTATTACAACAATACTTTTTCTCAAATTCAGATTTTGGTTCCGCTATGATATGAAATTCTTTTCTCTTTGAAATTCTATGATTTTATCATCTCAAATATTCAAAGGTATGCCAATCAACTTAAGCTGAGTTATCTTCGTCAAGTCAAAGTAAAGCGATGTGATGGAATTACCAAGAACGACAGTGGAATGTAATGCGATTAAAATGTCAGTGGCGTACAACGAAGTCAGTCTGTTTCTTATTTCTCTCTCTCTCTCTCCACTTATCTCTCCCTCTCTCTTTCTTTTTCTTTCTCTCTATCTTTCTCTCTATTCTTCTTTCTCGCAATCAGTAAAAGCGATTCTATTGAGAAAGTGGTCAAAGGATGTGGATGGAACAATAATGCAGAGTGAAGCTCACGTGGTAACTATGTGGTATAAGGAATGGCAGTGTTATTAGAAATTTTATGAAAAGTTACGTTTGCAAGATTTGGAAAGTTGGTTAGAAAACCCTAAGTGCTCTCTTCTGCTGATTCTGAGGACGGAATCCTTATAAGGGGGGTAGATTGTAATATCCCATATTTTCAAATATTATTATTAGAATTATTTGGAATTATTATGTGATTTTTATGTGAATTTTTGTGAATTATATGATAAGTGGAATTGATGTTTGGGTGTTTATATATGATATTATTTGAGTATTTGAATTTTATATGTCTAGAATAAAATATAGATAATTGTGGTATTTTTCTGGTAATTTTTGGACCGGTGTATGATTATACAATGCTTTATGGATTTATTAATTATTTTCCTAGTAATTACAAAATAAACTATGTGTATGGGTTCTGTTAGTTGGATATTATTTTTGTTAATATTTTTATTAATTAGGTGAGATTATTGGTGTTCGAGTATCATTTGTGTAATTAGTTGTGTTATTTTGTTTTTATAATTAAAAGTGATTTTATTAAAGAATTTCTTTCATAAATATTTGGATTATCTCTAAAATTATTTTTATTGCTTCATAATCATATTTACTATTTTTAGGAGTTTATAAAATTTAGAAATCAATATTTTATTATTTATTTAGCCATGTATGATTTTCTGATTACATTTATTTGTAAAATCCGTATTTAATTCTAGAATTCTTAAAAAATTACGAAACTCATATTTTATTAAGACTGGAATGTTATGAGAATTCAAAAATTGGTTCGAAAATTTTTGGGATTTATTTGACTCGCGCGCGGTTTCGTTTAATTATAAAAGGCGGGTCCGATGTGTGCTGTAAAAAGGATTTAAAAATCTTTAAAAATTTTGTTTAGTTAATTATTAATTATTGTGCTAATTTTAAAATTATTTCGGTAAAATGTTAAAATTATTTTACCCGTAATTTGCCGTTTAAATATACGTGTTTCGTGTTTTTGCGGGTATTTCAGAAAAGGGTTGAGGGGTGCTAAATAATATTAATACATTATATAAACAAAAACTCTCCCCCAAACAGTTTTCTTACGAGCCCTAATTCAATCTCTCCTTCTCTCTCATTCGATTCTTTCTTCCCTTTCTTCTGATTTTCTTGCAATCGATCAATCAATTATTCTCTTCTCTTCTCTGTTCAAGCCGCCTGTGCTGTTTATTTTCCGGTAAGTCCGGCGTCAATTTCTTTTTCCGGCGAAATCGCCGCCCCTGTCCTTCTTTCTTCCTATTGATTGTCACATATATATGAATATATATGTATATGTGTATATCAGTTTTATCTCTTTTTTTATTCCTTGACATCGCTGCCGCCTCCTCGGATTTTCCGACGAGGAGTGGCGGCGATACGGTTATGGTACATGCTTGTATGTGTTGTGCCTGTGATTATATGTTCCTCCCTGTCCCTGTGATTGCTGCTCCGATCTGTTGCTCCCGGTTTTGCCCCTATTTCCCGATTCTGCTGTGTTGGTGGGCGCGTTGTTGTTACGCGCGTATGTCCTATACGAATGGAAATTGTTTTAATTATTTCATTTGTTTTTCTACAGGAATATTTTGAGTAATATACGTGAAATAAAATAATTTTGGTGCGAGGATTATATTATTAATCGATGGAATTTACGTAGGATGCCCGAAATTTACGGGAACCCGTAAATTTTATCGCCGTCGACAATGAGTTTTAAAACGAGTCGACGGTGGACGGTGATAATTAATTCTGAGTCCTATGATTTAAAAATATAAAATATGATTTCAATTATAAAATACGATTTAAAACACAAATACGAATAAAAATTGTAAAATATGGATTAAAATATATAAAAAAAATATGGATGATAACGATTATTAATTGTATTTAATTGGAATTGGTGAATTTGCGAATTGACGTTATGGACTGAAGTTGGTGGTTGGATTTTGGGATTTCGATTGATTGTGTTGTAATTGATTGACGTCGGGATGTTCGGCGGGTAGGCCGATAAACAAAGGAGACGCTGCCCGATTTTCGGGAAATTAATTCCGAAAATACGGGAACGTAACCTGCGATTATCGGAGACGTTGAATGATGATATATACTTAAGTTTTTACGAAACCTAATTACGTGTTGGGATAAGATATTTTTATAAATAAGCCGTTCGTCCGTTTAATACGAAACGAACGCCTCTAGATTCAGAAAAATATTCCGATTTCAATAAAAATACTTTTGAAACCTAATTTCTTATGTATTGAAAGACCGTTTGATTTTTAAATCATTCTGAGTCAATTTTGATCGATAAATCATATTTTTGACCCGATTTCAGTTTTAAACATACTGAGTCATATGTGATACAAATTATGTGATATATGAGTTATGTGCTTATGTGTTATGTGAATTAGGTGTGTATGTGGATCAAGGGTCCTATGTTTGTCTGTTATATTTATGTGTGGGTCATAAGAATCTTGTGTTGGACTGTTTCTTTTATGTACGGGCTATCGTATGGGTAGACGATAGGCTTCTGACGCGTAATTCGTCGAGTGGTTATCGTTTAGACAATTAAAGCTATATCTTTTAATTATAGATGCGGATCTCTCGAGTTGATCGGGACAAGACGTTGGATAAAGAATGAGATGGAATGGTATTGGGTATCTGGCTTCTAGCAATCGCAGGACCAGCATATCAGTCAAGTGTTGAAAAGAAGGACGTTGATGTCTTGAGACGGAATGTCAGAATAGATGTGTGTTTACGAGTGTGACTAATTGCTAAAAACCCAAAGACAAGTATCCCTATCATCACTTATTGTTCAAGTGATATTTATTTTAAATCTTTTGATGCAAGTATTGCTTTCCCTATTCTCAGTTTAGAATCGATAAATGTTTTACATATCGCTGAATTAAATAATTCTGTTATGCAAATACTCGTCTGCTGTTCTATGTTAAGAATAGTCAAGTGATTTTACTTATCCAATTATCGGATTTATAAATGTTTTGGATTTTGAGAAAAGTGATTTGGTTGCGAATATTCCTACCCAAGAATTGGGGGAATAAAATTATTTCGGGTGTCAATTATTATGACCCCATTTCAATAAAAGGTTTTAAGATTGGATCATAATTGTGTAAGTGATCGGGACTGACGGTCCAGCGGAGGGCTATTTCTAAGTGCCATATGGAATATTATGACACAATTTTTGCCACAGGCAGGTATATTGCCTTTTTGTTTGAGTACTCTTGTTTTTGGGGTCACGTTTCTATGACTCATGACCTTGTGCTATCACACGGGCTGATCAGCATGTGATAGTACGTCCGTCGGAGGATGATCCTAATCTAAATTATCATATCGTTTTTGATATTCATAGAATAAATGATTTATCAACTGTTTCTGTTTTGGAATAATGATAAAATGCAGTTTTGATTTAGATTTTGATTTATGTTGATACTTACATTGTTGTTAAATATCAAAGGTGGTATTAGTATAGATGATTGATGTTGACTTCAGTATGGGATGTTGTGAGCATCAAAGTTCGTATTGATATCTAATTTGATATGATAGCAAAATAAGTATTAATTTCCAGAGTTCGGTTTTGAGTAAAGTTTATGATTCAATCCATAATCATTGTTTCATGTTATTGTTGTTTACGATATTTCCGTAAACACTGTTTTACGAGTTTTATTCTCGTCAAGATTCAAAGTATTGCTGAAGCATTTCGCTCAAAAATATCAAAATTGTTTTGAATACAATTAAGGAATCAATTCTGGGATTCCTCAACTAAAGTTTTATGATTCAGCAATTATAATTTTAAATGTTCTGCTCTAATGCAGATGTCGGTTTTATATCAAAAGACCCTATATATGTCATAATGATCTTGCTGAGCATTTCTTTCGCTCATACTTGCCTGTTTTTAAATTTAACCTCCAGTGAGGATTAGCTTGCGCTGTTTAGCTGCGTAATTCGTGGAAGCAAAGAAGAAGCTCTTGGAAGGTGGTTGGTCCAGGGTTTGCGGGCTAGTGTAAGTTTTATTGTATAAAGTTGTTTATATTATATTATATTATAGATTTGTATTTTATTTGGGCCTAGTATACTTCATTTCGATGTTATACTAGTGGGTTTAATTTTGAGATTGAGATTTGTTGAAAAGAGTTTTAAAAGAAAGTGAAATTTTTTTGTGGAATTTGGATATCTTGTTTCTAGAACTGTAACCTTAAAAGATCTTGGATTAGTTTGGGGTCATAAATGATAAATAACTTCCGCTGGCATTTGTTTATTAATTAAACAGGTTAATTTGGATTGAGGTTTCATAGTGACGACCAAATCCCTTGACCCCGGATTTGGGGGCGTTACAGGTATGACTGAGAGCAACTATTCAAGTACATAAGATGGCCAGTCTTAGTACCATACGGTAACAACACATAATTCGGTGGTGTCCCACCAGACCCTTTTGCCACACAGACAAATGGTCAACTCATATGCATTGTTTGCCCCAATCAACCGATAGAATTTCCGAGAAAAAGAAACGATGTTAAAAAGAAAATTCACAAATAGGAAGGGGTGAATCTGATTTGTAATGAGATCAACACAACCCTAAGTAGCTTACTTCGGGTTCACAACTTTCTCACAGGAAAATAAGTAACTTAAGAAATAGGAAACAATTACTCTGGAAACAAAATAGGTCTCAAGAAAGAAGTATAAGGAATCAAGATATACACCACCGTACTGGTCCTCATTCACTTTGAGACTTAACTGTTATAGCAGTCGCTAACGATTGTCATTCCATCCAGCTGACCGAGGTCACACCATCAGTCCAATAACATTCCTTGACACAGAAAATGCGATATTTAAAAATAACGTTGGCGTCTTCTTAGCTGGCACAACAAGAGCCCGCTCCATGCTAAATTCTCGCAATCAAACTCGTTTTCTCAAGGGAAAACTAGAAATCTCTATCGAACATTACTAATAATACATATATGAAGGAAACATACTCTAAACTAGGGCAGTTCCAGTCAATCCTCAACAAATGTCAGGGTTACGTTTCTGAAACCCTTGACTAAACCCATAGACTTGCTCCTCTAGTTGAGTTGCTGACTCACATCTATCTATGAACCTTTCTTCACTCTTTTAACTCTACCCATAACCTAAATCAGGGACTTAAACCTGTAGCTCTGATACCAATTGTGACGGCCTCAATCCCGGGGTCAGCAATTGACGTCATCCACCACAACCAAAAGATAAACAAATCAATAACTGAATATAACTACGACCCCTTTTGCCAAGATCTTTTCTAGGTTTAAGTATGACTTAGGTTACTCAACTAACATAACCCTGACCACTAATTCAATACAACAACTCAACAGACCTCAACTGGTCTGGACATAACTACCTCAGAGGAGCCTGATACGAAAGGAGCTGGAACTCTGCCCTGACCACCGCGCAAGAATCTCCTAGGCATCTGCAATATATATGTAAAATATTCCACAAGGGTGAGCAATCAATTGCTCAGTAGTACGACTATATGAATAACAAGTAGAACAGTTTATAATAAAGCAATGATAGGAACAGAGATTATAGCTCACTTGTGAAATATGTAAAACAATTCATAAACTGGATAATCAAACTAGCATGCTTTGCAAAATAACATCATCTGTAGTGTGCTGTGTAAAAATACCAGAGTTAAATTTTAGCATGCTATTTCCTTTCCAAAACCACTGTCCATTGTTGGACCCATAAATCACCTGTCCCGCTACGGGAACTATAAACCATTTGTTCCGTTTCGGGAACCATTAAACCTTTATCAGATATAAAAGATGATGAATTCTAGGGACAACTGATCAGTCTATCCCACCACAAATTTCGTTCCGGAACTCAGAGACTAGCTAGGTCTCTGTCATGCTGGACTAAGCGGCCTACCAGTGCGCGCATCCGACTTAGCCTCTTACGCAACCATGCTGGGCCGTTACCTAATAACGGACCTCTTACACCACTGACCATCCAATATCTGATTCATTTTTATCCAGTTTCCAAAATCATTTACACCTATCTTTGTTTATATGATTACAGCACACATTCAAAAAATCCTTTTTTAATTTTAATCACAATCTAAAGATAGGCATTTTCAGAAGTTACTTTTTCCCCAAAACCTCGTTCAGTAAAACATATTTAAATACGGGGAATACGTAACTTAAAACGTTCTATTCCAGTACATAATTTAAATTAACAATTATTCATATATACTGAACTGTAAAAGATTAGTTCAGGGGTACTTGCCTTGCAGAGCTTTACGACTATCACTAACTGATTTTGATAGACTTGAACGTTCAGGCTCTCATGGAAAAATGACTGTCTCACTAGAAGACATCCCTGCTTCGCAGCAATCTACCTCAAGATAGTATCCAGGACTCTCAGGGTTCTTTGCTTGGGAACCTCGAGGCACTTGCCGACTGATCACTATTTTATCTTAATTCGATATCAATTCTTGAGTCCTTCGACCAGAACCTACAGAGCCGAAATACCCTACGTTAGACGTCTAGGTATGCTTGACATATCCTCGATACCAATTGTAATAACCCCAAAAATTTTGGACTTTTTGTAACCCTTATGAATAGTGATTTTGCTGATTATGCTGATTAAGGAAATTTTTCATGCCACACTATATAGGAATTCTTTTATTGATATTCTGAGATCTTACTAGTACTCCATAACGTATATGAGTGTATGTAAAGATCGTCAGAATCCAAATTCGAACATTTTGATTTTTCCCGAAAATCCACCAGATACCGAAATAATTGAGTACAAGGTAACATGATTAAAAGCATTTAAATTCAAGGATTATAAGCAAGGATCATTAAAGGACTATAAAATATTAAGAGAGGGTTAGGGAAGCCCAAGTAATAAGATCCCGGATATGATCCCTCAAACGATCAACGAGAACGAGAGTTAAGCGAACCGTAAAACAAATAAACATCCAAGGGGCAAGCACATGCAAGTAACATGAGAAGGAAGCTTCTAAGATAAGCTAAAACATGTGGTTAGAAGCAAGGTGACATCATCACACCACAAGAATGAGACATGTGGCAAAGTAGTTGTGCAAGCAATGACATAAGCAAGTGAAAACAAGATATTTAGCCAATAATTAACCACAACCCTGCATTCTTTGCACAAATATCAAGGCAAGACAAGCAAGCAAAATCTCTCCCCCATTTCTTTCTTCTTCCATTCGGCCTTTTCAAGAAATGAAGAAATAGATTTTCAAAACTCAAGTTCTAGGCCATGGAAAATTACAAGGTTTATTTCCTTGGATCCTATATTTCATAACTTAGTTATACCATGAGTTTAAGATCAAGATTCCATGGTTTGCTTAGCTAATCCACTCATCAAAGATGATGATTAATAGTAGTGAATAGTAACTTACTTTGATTTTCTTGATTTTCATGAAAGCTTAAGGTTGATTAAGCATAGATCAAGGTTCCTAGAGGCTTGTTAGTGATTACCCACTCTCCAAGGAAGGTATAAACTCTTGAACCCTTAGTTTTAAGTTTGGTTTGTTTGGATGATAATAGTGCTTAGATGAATGGGTTTAGTTTGATGTTGATGGATGTTGGATTGTTGTTGAATTGGTGATGATTTGGTGTAGTTTAAACTTTGGAAATCGTTAGGTTATAGCCGTCATAATGCCCGATTTTCTATAAACTGTTTTGTGATTAACTGTTGGACCCGAACACCCACTTCTATAAACTAACCACTTCCATGCTTAGATAGGTTATGTTTCAAGCTTCGTTTTGATATGTTGTTTTCTTGAATCCGATGTACGGTTTAGGAGAAACGACCGTTTTAAGTAACGGTGTTTCGCGAACGAACCTTTACCCCTCGCCTTACTTTGAAACCTTGGTTAATGCCCTTAAATGACTAATTGGAGTATGAAACAATTATGTAAAGTGTATTAGGCAGTTGGTAGGGTACTCGCAAAAGAATCGCCTTAAAATTCTTAATGGTTAATTTATTAAAAATGGTGAAGCCGAGGGTACTCGAACGACTTATGTGATTCGTTAAGCGTAGAAGTGACCATAAGCGAACGTTAGGGTTCAATTAGTTAAAGTCTAGTTTCTTAAGCGATCGGGTTTTAATTCCGACTTATGTTGTTGTTCATAGGTTATCGGACCCACTCTAAGCTTAACTCTATCCGGGAACACTCAGGCAAGTTTTCTACCCGTTATACTGTTGTTGTGATGTAAATATATGTATATGCATTATCTTGTGATAAGTGCATGATTGTTATTAGCAAATTTTGCGATATATTGGAGCATACTGATATGGTATATATGCATGTCTGTTTCGTAATCTTGATATCTAATTGTTGATTCAAATGCTTATAAGTTGCATAATACCTATGCTAGAGATAAGCAGTAGTTGCGTATACCCTTAGTATAGGGGACCCAAAGGTGAACATTTTCTAAACCGGGAGTCGATGTTCCCGAGTATAATATATATATATATTTATATATATATATATAGTTGTCAAAAATATTAATCGAATAAGGTTTATTCGATAACTTTATTTTATTTAATGAATATTATTTTGAATATTCATTCGAGGACTTATGACTCCGCTTATTTTATTTAATGAATATTATTTTGAATATTCATTCGAGGACTTATGACTCCGCTTCTTTTATTAAATAATATTCTTTATTTTATTAAAGAATAATGTTTCGATAATCAAACTTATTTTCGATTATTCAAAAAAAGATCGTACTTTCGTATAAGTATATCTTTGGTTATTTATTATTCATTTCAAGTATTAGTTTTAAAACTTATACTTCAATTATTTATATATAGATTATCCTTTATGGGAATATTATTTAAATAATAATATTCAGATATTCTCCAACATATCAGGACTGATTTATTTTATTAAATCAGCATTACTCCAAATATTCTTAAAAATGTTTTCGAGTCTTCAAAATGATTTTAAAAGTTAGAGCGGATCCCAAAACTCGTTTTTAAATTTAAGATCTTCCTTTCGAAGGGGATTTAAATACTCGCTTAAAAATTGAGGGATCCGGCTCTGTGGGTATTTTATATTCACAACGAGGTTGCTGTTTTGATAAATGAATTGATTACTTACCCAACGTTCGGGAAGTAAGTCCATCTAATTGAGTCGGCATAAGCGACAGGCCGAGGTACGGTCTATCAAAGTGTAAGTGGCTGGGTGGCAGTCCATCAACGCGTAAGAGGCCGGGTGGCGGTCCAGCACAAGGTCCTAATGCGGCCAGGGTGATGACCGGTGGGGGATTCATCCATCTACTAGTAGAAAAGGTTACTTATTGGTATCTTTGCCTGATCAGCAAGATATCAGGTTTATGCCAAGGTTTTCTCCTTTCCAAATTCATTTGATATTACAACTCTGTTTATAATTTTCATAACAGAGGTATTGAAGGAGTGTATGAAATGCATATATATATATATATAGGTGTATATATATATCGGGACTTAATGAAGTATCTCGTAACTTCATTATTTATTATGATATTTCAAGGATTGAATCTATTCAAATCTTATCTTGTAGTCTCATCTATGTGATGAACTTTTGGAAATGGATTATACCTTGAACGGTGGTAGTTCAAGTAGTATTCGGAAAAGAAATAAGTATATTGCAGTATCTCGTAGCTTCACCTAATCAACTTATATCTGGTTAATGATTATCTTATACATGACAAAGATTTTCAGAAAAATATTGAGACAAGGTTCGATATATGAGATCACCTTGCAACGATATTTTTATACATGTATAAACTGGAACTCTGCGTATATTATGCATGGCAGAGGATTTCAAAGATTTTGAAAAGCATATATACATATATACTAAATATTTTGCGACTTGGTCGCATTAAGAGGTTAAACTTGGTTCAATTCTTCTTGACCAAGACTTTCATGAGTGCTATGAGAATGCTCATATATTGTTAATCATTATACATATTATTTTGGTGGGCTTGTTGCTCACCCTTGCTTTCTTCTTTCATCACACAACAACAGATAGACAAGATGAACAGGATCAAGCTCCCAATTCGTGAGCGGATAGGAAACGTTCCGTAGTTTCCTGTAGGCGTTGATGCCGTTGTGGCTGAGGTAGGAACTACCAATAAGCTAGGCTTTCAACTTTTGATGTACCAGACTTATGTATATTATGAATTGTAATAATGGCAAAGAATATGTAAATTTATTCAGAAACCCTTTTGAGGTGTAATGACTTATAATTGTGGAATAAAATGACTTGTGTTATTTTTGGTATTCATCTCCGAGACTATAACTTATGGTGTGTGTGTGTATATTGTGGGGTCACAGTACGCAGTAGTTGGTTGACTGTTAAGATTAAGTATTGATGGAACTCGTGACAACTCGAATCCCCGACCCCGGATTTGGGGGTGTTACAGAAATGGTATCAGAGCTAAGCGTTATAAACCTCAGAGATGATGTGACGTTAAAATAATAAGTTCACTAAGATAATAAGGACTCTTGCCAAGTTCATAGTCGGACTACCTAATGTAGTAATGACAGTTAAAACCATTGTGGGAACCCTTATAAATATCGTGATAGAAGCGTAGTTCGTTATCGTATATGGTAGCGGGACTCCGAACCCTGAGGTTGAGAAGCAACAGTGCGATGATGTTTTATTACTAATTGGAGATCGGATTGTGGATCTGATAGAGCGTCCTAATACATGACCGGATGATGTTCATATTGAGGATGTAGCGGTTGAGGATGTTGTCCTAGAAGAGATTGTTGCTGAGGAGGATCCCGTGGAGGATCCTGACAAGAATGAATAAAGGACTACTGAGGAATTGATGACCATGGTTAGGGAAACTACCAGAGGTAGGATTGGCCGGTCACTACCGGAGGTTCGTTCAAGTTTGTAAAGATAGTAGCCCCTTCAACGCGGCTACTCGTAAGACTGAGAAGTTCGAATGGACAGAGAAATGTGAGAACAACTTTTAAGAACTGAAGCAAAGATTGGTGACGACCCCTATGATGGCGTTGCCGGATGGAAAAGGAGATTTTGTGATGGTAGTGACGCTTCGCATAAGGAATTAGGGTGCTTCTTATACAACACAACAAGGTAATCGCGTACGCGTCAAGACAATTAAGGGAATATAAAATTCGATATCCCCACCTGTGAGCTTGGGCTCGTGTCAATAGTTTGCCCTAAAGATTTGAGGCACTACTTGCATGGAGAGAAGTGCGAGATTTACATAAGTCGTAAGTGCTCTAGTGTTATTTCTAGAGAACTAACAATGAGATTTACAGAAGGGGGGTTGAATGTAAATCTCAAAACTTTTTCAAGTTTTGAGCAGTTTATAAAGACTGTGTGTTCAAGATGAACAAGTGTGTGAATTGCTTTAAGCTGATACAGACAGATATATATTCAAACACAAATGTAAAGAACACAATAAACCTTTAAAAACTTTTCTGGTGGATTTGTTGTTCCACCAGAGATGGTATTTCAGAAATTCTGTGATCTAAGAATTTGATCAAAGCTGCATCCTAGTACAAACTAGATAATTTTTCTCTCAAGATTTTTCTAAACAGCTCTGGAAAAATTCTTCTTCTAATTACTAGCTACTACTTGGTTTATATATTACCAAGTTTACAAGTGAAGACAAGGATATAATAAAATAATAAAGTAAGATCTCCACTTGTTTCTTCTCCAGTTCACTCCAGTACTTTGTTGACTTAATGTCTCTTTATACTAGAGTAGAACGGCTGCTTTTTCTGATGTTCCTGAAATTAGGCTGCCACATTTCAGTTATCTCTGTTCACCCACGTGCCTCTGTTTGTAGGTACAACTACCACTTATCAACGGTTATTCAACAGAACATCCGTTGAAGCTTTCATCCGTTGATGCACTCATCCGTTGAAGGATGTTATCCGTTGAAGCTTTAGAGACATCCGTTGAAGCTTAGCTTCTCATCCGTTGAAGGTCTTTAAGTCATCCGTTGATACCACTTCATTTATACAAAATTACAAGGCATGAAATATTTACAATTGGCCTTCCTATCTGCATATCTTCTAGTAGTCAACATGACTCATAGTTTCTCTCAACTTCTAAGAATTACATCTTAAATACAGAGACTGAAATATGCTACAACACTAGACTTATTTCTAAGTAAAGCTACACCATCAACGGATAGCCAAAGTGGTCTTATCCGTTGAGGCTACAGACACTGAATTTCTACTTAAGTGTTTTGTTAAACATATCATCAAACTAATGCACATATATTCCTAACAATCTCCCCCTATTTATGTCTATAAGAATTGTAGGCATAAATTCAGGGTTAACTTGATGATAACAAAACACTTAACAGATATATGAATTGAAACTAAGTAGAAATTTGAAATTGCTGCAAAAATGTATGTACTAGGAGGAAATTGAAGATTTACAGTATTTCCAAGGATACTCCTTTAGCCTGAGCAAATCATCTTTTTCTTCTTTGTTCCCTGGTTTTCTTTCCTAGCCCTTTGTCATTTTCCTCAATTTGGATTTGGAGTTGTCTGAAGAATTCAGCTTCATCTTCAACACTGATATCCAACTTAGATTGCATTTCCTTGAGAGTTTCATTGCTGGCAATCTTGAGTTGGTCTTTAAGTCTGAAAAATCTTCTGACTCCTTTATCATCTCTAAATTCCATCAACCAATGAGGTGATTTGTGAATTGTAATTCCCCTTTCTTGAATGATTAAAGTCCTGGGTAAAGCATTGGGCTCCCTCCAAGTTTTCCTTATATTGGCAATCTTGTTGAGAATTTCAGTCTTGGCAGTTCTGGTAAAGCCAGAATCCTTTTGTATAGCTGAAAAGACTCTAATCAAGGTAGAGTAGCCTTCATTCAGAATCCTGTGGAGAGGCCATGTTCTTTCCCCAGCTCCTTTGTATCTGAACACTAATCTCTCTGGTAGCTGTCTGTAAGCAGCTATTCCTCTTACATCCTCCAGCTCATCCAGATAGAGTTCAATGTCTGAAATTTCTTTTATGTCACAGATGTGAACATAATCATCTTTAGAAATGGATGGCTTAGGCTTAGGCTTTTGTTTTTGAGTGAATTTCTTAGAGGTTATGGGAGGTGTAGATTTGGGTTTTCTTTTCTGTTTCTTTGGTAGTGGAAGAGTGGTTAGAAAGGTAGGCAATTTGATGGTGTCCCAATCAATAGGTTCCTCTTTTGGAATGATTGGTTCACCATGGATGTTTATAGTGGGATTAGCAACAAGAGGTTCAGGTATGGAAGGTAGTGGTTTAGATATAGATTTGGTTACTTCAGTATTATCTTCACTCCTTCTATGTGCCTTGGCCTTTCTTCTGTTTCCCTTCTGCCATTCCTCTCTTTCTTCCATACTCTCACCAAATATACTCCCAAAAACCTCATCTAGGTTTGCAATCTTGTCTTCACCCCTGACTTCAATTCCTTTCTCTTCTTCAACTTGACTTGACTTTAGCTGTTGTTCAAGCTTTGCTTGTGCTCTTTTGTCAGCCTTTAGTTGCTTGACTTCTTCCTTCTTGGCTATTGAGAATTTGGGATGTCCTTGCATCACACATATGCTCTTTCCCTCTCTAGAGATAATAGCCCTATTTCTCCTTACAGCCTCATCCATGGTCTCTTTGAGATAAGCAATACTCCTACCTAAAAGCTTGTTCTCATCAGCTTTTGGAGGAGGAAAGTCCACTTCTTTTAAAGGATTCTTTGTAGAGTCCTTATTGGATCTTTTATTGGGCTTGAGAATTATAGCTTATAGTTCTTTGGAAGAAGCTTCTCCATCCTTATGTCTCCCTACTGGCTTGAGCTCCATGTTGATTGGTTCAATATTTGTGCTATATTTCACAGATGTTGATTTATCTTGTGTAGAGCCAAACAACAGTTGCAACCTTTCATCAATTCTCCTCCTTTGCTCTTTCACTTGAATTTCAGCTGCTGCTAGTTGAATCAAATCAATTCCATCAGGCTTTCCTTTGATTTGAATGATTGGAGAAGTAGTGATGGCAGGAACTAGCACTTTGGATATTTTGATTTTTGTAGATGGCTCTCCTTCCCCTTCCCTTTTACTCTCCCCCTTTTTGTTATCATCAAGAAGAGGGGTCAAGCCTTGTGCTTTTGCCAGCTGCATTAGGAGACTGGTTTGAGATTGTTGGTTGTGAAGAATGGTGGCCACATAATCTTCAATAACTTGAACTCTGTCTTCCAACTTGGCCAGCCTTTTCTCAGTAACTGATTCCTTTTTCAATCTCAAAACCAAGTCCTGCAATGTACCATAGGGCATGACTGAATCCAATTTTTCAGAACTGTAGGATTTCAAGTCAGCAATATCCTTCCTGAGATCATCCATACTCAGATTCTGCTTTACTTGCTGCAACTTCATGAGATGCAGTGAGTCCAGATGAGCTTGAAGGATAGCCTTGATACTTGCATGTGAAGTGTTCTGAATGGCCTGTTGAATAGTGTTGATTTGTTTGACTAAGGAGACATTGAATTCCCCTGATCTATACTCCTTTGTCAAAGCCCATTCAGGTAGATTTGGAATTGAACTAGGGCCTTCATCTCCCCCTAAGTTCATGCTTCCATCAAAAAAAACAGAGTCATCATCATCAGAATTTACTCCAAATTCCTCAGATGGCTCACCAGCTGTAGAAGGCATCTTGTTAATAGCAGCTTTATCCCTTTGAAGAGATTCTGTTGTGTGTACTAGATGTAGTGTCTTTTCTGCCTCCTCATTGCCCTGAGCAGCCAACATTTGATAGGCTGACACAGGATGAGTAAAAGTGTCAGCATCCAAGGAAATGTTATCAATTACAGCTTTGTAATGTTGCTGAAATTGT
Source organism: Apium graveolens (assembly GCF_009905375.1). Classification (NCBI taxonomy): domain Eukaryota; kingdom Viridiplantae; phylum Streptophyta; class Magnoliopsida; order Apiales; family Apiaceae; genus Apium; species Apium graveolens. The sequence goes on from NC_133656.1 coordinate 113,963,328, forward strand.
CTTTCCTTTTCAGCATCATCCACAATCATTGACTCACTAGCAATGGCTGGTTCCACCCTTATATCTACTGTACCTGCCTTTCTCTCTTTTTCTCTATTTTCTTGCATCAGGGGCTCCCCCTGGCTCACACAACTCACTCCCTCACCTTCACCTACTAAGGTGGTACTCCTCTCACTTACTTTTGCCATGCTGGAAGAAATAGCATGCATTTTTGAGCTCTCAATCTCTCCTTTTGCCTGGGAGCAACCCAGCCTCTCACTCAAATTTTCACTCCCTTCCCTCAATCCTAAGAGTGATTGCACAGTATTCATGTCTTCTACACTTGGAATTGATTCAGTTATGTGTGGAGAGACTATCAACGGATGTGGAATATCCGTTGAAGGTGAAACTGATGTTATCAACGGATAACTGCTGTTAAGCTTATCCGTTGAAGAGCAACCACTTGTCAACGGATGAGTGATATCCGTTGAAGAAGGAAAAGAAGTTGAAATTGAAAGTGATATAACTGTTGAATCTGTGTAGATTGATTTGAGATGTGGTGACACAGATCCTTCAATTATATCTGAAAGAATTTGCGGGTGATCCAACAAATCATCTAAGAGATGATGATCACCTGTATTTGAGTGGGGCTCCTCCCTGAGTTGTAAAGAGGGAGAATCAGGAATTGATGGGAATAACATATCCACATCCAGAGATGGTGATGAAGTGTTTGGTGATTGATGTGTGATTATTGTGAGAGAATGGGGCTGTGACTCCACATTTATTGGAGCCACATCAAACTGAGTTTGAGAAGGCATAGATACAGATGGATGTATCTGTGCAGTGTGTGCACCCTGTGTAGAAGATTGGGTTCTAGCCTTCTTTCTTCTAATAAAAGCTTTTGTTGGTGAGTGTTTGGCTTCAGTGTCCCTCCCTCTTTTGTTCTGTGTTCCTGGTTGGGAACTATTTTCAATAGTAACATCCTTTTGGGAGGATGCAACTAGGGATGTGCTAGATACCTTTTCAACCACCACAGCTTTTTGAGAAACTGTGGCTTGGCTAGCTTGGGAAGCACTTAACTCTCCTTCCTTATCCTGGGGGTTTCTTTGATGTTCACCCCTCCCCTCACCACTCACACCCTGTTCACTCCCCTCAGGGTTAATGGTTGGTGTTACAACTGTTGTCTTTTGAGAAACAACAGAGGTGGTTTTCTTTGTCTTTGATTTTGAAAGTTTAGTTTTGGTGACCTTGGTAGAAATCTGTTGGGGCATTGTCACAGATTTCATGGCCACACTAGAAGATAAAGAAATAGAGGGGTTGGAAGAAGTAGGAGTTGTAGAAGCAATTACCTCACCTACCTGAGGTGCATTCATGATTGGTAAATATACCAATGGCACACTGCTGTTGAGATCCATTCTCAATAAATCTGCAAGAACTCTTTTCTCTTGTGCCCAGCACTTGAGTTTATTATTCTCATTGATTATGACCAAACCTTCAGCAACATGGTTAGCCAATAACATAAAGAATCTAGCATAATAGTTGTTATTAGGTCTATTGGCTTTGTTACCTAATCTAGTACCCAATTCTAGCATCACATAGTTGCTAAAGTTAAAATACCTATCAGAAACAAGCATATAGAGCATATTAACAAGAGATGAAGTTATGGCATCAAAATTACTAATTTTCCCAGAGAAAACCTTTATAAAGGCATCCCCAAGAAAACTCCATTCTTTCTTAAGGCCTTTTCTTCTAATACTCCCTAAACTAGTAGAGTTAAGAGAATAACCTATGGAATCTAACATGCTGGATACATCATTATCAGTGTGTGGTGTCATGGCATTGTTCTCAGGTAATTTAAAACATGCTTGTAAATCATCACAGTTAATACAATGATTTTTACCTTTGAGAGTGAAGGAGATAGTCATATCTATGGAGTTGAACTCAGCAGTTGTCCAAATCTCCTCAACTACTTCACAGTAAATCGTTGGGGCTTCCAGTATTGCATAGCTAAGTTTACAGTTTTTGATGAAGTCCATCATTTTGTGATAGTCTGAATGGGCTTCATTCTTTTCTACCAAAGCTATGAAATTGTTCTTCTCATAGATGAACCCAGATTGAGACATAATTTTCACGACTGGTGCCATTGTTGTGAGTAGAAATTGCAGAGAATAACTTGAAGGTTTTGCAGAGAGAAAATGGTAAATGCTTGAAATTTTAAGAAAGCGTAAAGTAAAAATGAAAAATCAGAAGGGCTTATATGCTTTCAAAAAAAAATTAGTAAAAGATTAATCAATAAGTATATGTTAGTGAATTTCAGCCGTTTAAGAATAAACTGTAAGTATTCTAACAACTACCTTTAAAACCAATACATACAGATGTATGTATGAGTATTAACGGTTAAGAAAATAGAATCAACGGCTGTGAAACACCTGAATCGACTGATGTGACATTTCAACGGATAAGGCAAATTGTCATCCGTTGAAAGGTACTTCAGTTTTATCCGTTGACGGATAAAAATTCCAGAAATGTATTTGTCTTTCAACGGATAATGAATATCCGTTGATAGAGCAATTTTGACTTTCAACGGATAGGAAACATCCGTTGATGGTATAAACTTTGTTAAAAGTCAAATTTGTTCTAGCAACTAATATATTTCAGGCTTCAATTCAAATTGCAATAAGGACATGAATTTTAAGAGTAATTAAGCATACCTAGCTCACTTACTAATCTTGTGAATGTTGATTCATCAAGTGGCTTGGTAAATATGTCTGCAATTTGTTGTTCACTTGGAACAAAATGTAGTTCCACTGTACCATTCATGACATGCTCCCTAATGAAGTGGTACTTGATATCAATGTGCTTGGTTCTTGAGTGCTGTACAGGATTCTCTGTTATGGCTATGGCACTTGTGTTGTCACAAAAGATAGGAATTCTATCAACATGAAGTCCATAGTCAAGGATTTGATTTCTCATCCATAACACTTGAGAGCAGCAACTTCCAGCAGCAATGTATTCAGCCTCAGCTGTAGAAGTAGAGACTAAATTTTGCTTTTTGCTAAACCATGATACAAGCTTGTTTCCCAGGAATTGGCAGGAGCCTGTTGTACTTTTCCTGTCTATTTTGCAACCTGCATAGTCTGCATCTGAATAACCAATTAGATCAAAGCCAGATTCTCTAGGATACCAAATACCTAAATTTGTTGTACCCTTGAGATATCTGAAAATCCTTTTGATAGCTATTAAGTGAGACTCCCTAGGATCAGCTTGAAATCTAGCACACAGACATGTAGCAAACATTATATCTGGTCTGCTAGCAGTTAAATATAAAAGTGAACCAACCATGCCTCTATAACTTGTAATGTCCACAGACCTTTCAGTCTTATTTACTTCAAGTTTGGTGGCAGTGGCCATGGGAGTTTTTGCATATGAACATTCCATTAAGTCAAACTTCTTTAAAAGATCATGAATATATTTAGTTTGACTAATGAAAATTCCATTACTAACTTGTTTAATTTGTAAACCAAGAAAATAGGTTAGTTCTCCCATAAGGCTCATTTCATAATTACTTTGCATTAGCTTAGCAAACTTTTTACAAAGTTTATCATTTTTAGAACCAAATATTATGTCGTCTACATAAATTTGAACAAGTATACTAGAGCCATTAACATTCCTAAAGAAGAGAGTTTTATCAACAGTACCTCTAGTGAAGTGATTCTCCAAAAGAAATTTTGATAAGGTTTCATACCAGGCTCTAGGCGCTTGCTTCAGTCCATAGAGTGCTTTCAACAGATAATATACATAGTCTGGAAAATTTGGATCTTCAAATCCTGGAGGTTGACTTACATAGACTTCTTCCTCTAATTTCCCATTTAGAAATGCACTCTTGACATCCATTTGATAGACTTTGAAATTGGCATGAGCTGCATAGGCTAGAAAAATTCTGATGGCTTCAAGTCTTGCAACAGGAGCATATGTCTCATCAAAATCTATTCCCTCTTGCTGAGAATAGCCTTTAGCAACCAATCTGGCTTTATTCCTTATGATAATGCCATTTTCATCCATCTTGTTTCTGAATACCCATTTTGTGTCAATAGGACTCTTGTTCTTTGGTTTGGGTACCAGCTTCCAAACTTGGTTTCTCTCAAATTGGTTTAGCTCTTCCTGCATAGCTAATATCCAATCTGGATCCAATAAGGCTTCTTCCACTTTCTTAGGTTCCTCCTGAGATAGAAAACTACTATACAGACATTCATCTTGAGTAGCTCTTCTTGTTTGCACTTTAGATGATGCATCACCAATGATCAGTTCAAAGGGATGATTCTTGGTCCATTTCCTTTGAAGTGGAAGATGTGCTCTAGATGAGGTGGCCTCAGTATTGTCATGATGTGAGACAGAGTGTTGACTAGTTGAAACTCCCCCTGAGTTGTTGGTCCTTTGCAGGGAACTTGGAGTTCTATCAACTGATGATGTAAATCGATTATCCTTTGATAAACTATGATCAACGGATGCTTCATTTAGTACTTCAACGGATGATACACCATGTCTTTCAACGGATACTGCATTGCCTCTATCAACGGATGCAGAATTCTGACTTTCAACGGATGCAGTATTTTGTGCATTATCCAAGGGCATGTTTTGAATCCCTTTTGAAGTGTTATCTCCATCAGTCTCCTCTTCACTATCATCACAATATATCTCAATGTTGTCAAATTTGAGTCTCTCATATTGTCCCTCATCTGTTAGTCCATCAATCTTTTTATCATCAAACACAACATGCACAGATTCCATAACAATGTTGGTTCTTAGATTGTAGACCCTATAAGATTTTCCAGCTGAATAACCAACAAATATCCCTTCATCAGCCTTTGCATCAAACTTCCCTTTATGGTCAGATTGATTCCTTAGTATAAAACATTTACATCCAAAGACATGAAGAAAGTTTAGAGTTGGTTTTCTTCTCTTGAACAACTGATAAGGAGTCATGCCTTTAGCTTGATTGATCAAAGAGATATTTTGAGTGAAACAGGCACAATTAACAGCTTCAGCCCAGAAATATGTTGGTAACTTTGATTCTTCAAGCATTGTTCTGGCAGCCTCAATTAAAGATCTGTTCTTTCTTTCAACTACCCCATTTTGCTGAGGTGTTCTTGGAGCTGAGAACTCATGCATGATTCCATTTTCTTCACATAACAGCCTCATTGATAAATTCTTGAACTCAGTTCCATTGTCACTCCTGATATTCCTAACCTTCAGGTCAGGATGATTATTGACTTGCCTGATGTGATTGATAATGATTTCACTTGCTTCATTCTTTGATCCAAGAAAATAGACCCATGAAAACTTTGAGAAATCATCTACAATCACTAAGCAATATCTTTTTCTTGCAATTGACAATACATTGACTGGTCCAAACAAATCCATATGTAGCAGCTGTAATGGTTCATCAATTGTTGTTTCAAGCTTCTTTTTGAATGATGCTTTCCTTTGTTTGCCTTTCTGACAAGCATCACACAAACCATCCCTTGAGAATTCAACAAGAGGAATTCCTCTTACTAGGTCCTTTTTGACTAGATCATTCATTGTCTTGAAATTCAAATGGGATAGCTTCTTGTGCCATAGCCAACTCTCAACAGAACTTGCTTTGCTGAAGAGACAAGTAATAGATTCTGCATTTGCAGAGTTGAAGTCAGCTAAGTACACATTTCCTTTTCTAACTCCAGTTAGAACCACTTTGTTGTCTTTCTTACTAGTGACAACACAGGCTTCAGAATTGAAGGAAACTATATTCCCTTTATCACATAGTTGACTGATGCTCAGTAAGTTATGTTTGAGACCATCAACTAATGCAACTTCATCAATGATGACATTCCTTATTGAAATCAAGCCATATCCCATAGTAAACCCTTTGCTGTCATCTCCAAAGGTTATGCTAGGGCCAGCTCTTTCCTTAAACTCTGTGAGCAGGGAGAAATCTCCTGTCATGTGTCTTGAACAGCCACTGTCCAAGTACCATAGATTTCTTCTATTTCCCTGCACACCATAAAATCAATCAATTTGATTTTGGTACCCAAGTTTCCTTGGGTCCATTCTTGTTAGCCTTTCTCCTAGACTTCATTCCTCCTGCATCTCTAGACTTAGGTAACTTTGAGTCAACCTTGGTCTTGGATGTAGTTGGTTGAGGTGTAGGGTTAGTCACAGAATCATTTAGCACATTTGGAATATGATAAGGCATGGATTGTGCATACATGTTATTCCACATAGGCATATTGTATGGCATTTGAGGCATACTAAATGCAGCAAGATAAGGATTGTTAAAATATGGCATGTTTACAAAATGTGCATAAGGATTCTGTTGAGACATAGTAGGCATAGCATGTAGAGATGATGCAGACATGTTAGGCATGGAAGAGGGTACAGTTATGGGGGTTTTCTTAATAGATTTGCAATTAGCAGATAGATGATTAACACTACTACAATGCACACAGCTTTTTCTAGGAGCATACCTATCAGGTGTGTAATTGTTATGTTTGTTAACACCTACCTTCCCATTTCTGTTAGATTTTCTTTTAGTTTCCTTTTTATCCTCAACCATCTTGAGCCTATTATTTAACTGTTCTAAGGTCATGTGCCCTATATTCACCTTACTGACATCTTTGGATGTGCTTGCTTCTTCTTTAACAAAGTTCTTGGAAGTTGAACCAAACTTTTTGTTGAGTTTCTTTAGATTTTCACTAATAGAAACATCTGCCTGTTTTAATTGAGGAACCTTCAACGGATGCTCATTTTCTTCCTTCAACGGATAACCTTCATCATCCGTTGATTCCACATCCGTTGACAGCCCATCAATTAATTCCAGTTTCTTTTTGTTTTTATCCCAGGCAGTTTCACAGAATGATTCAATTCCTTGGACCTTGGCAATTTGAGCACTAACATCCCTAGATGTTTTCCAGGCTTTAATCACCTCTTGCTCTCTCTTTAATTGATTAGAAAGTATTTCTACTTTCTTAATAGATTCAGCTAGTTCATTCTCAACAGATATACAATGCAGCTTGGTTTTCTCTAGGTCAATCAACTTATCTTCTAACATAGCATTTCTATTACTTAAAAACAGATTGTTCTCTTTAATCCTACTATTTTCTTTAGCAAGAGATTTAAGAGACACACGCAAATGATACAATTCAGTAGACATGTCATTAAAAGCATCATTGCACTCTTCTTTAGTAAGTTGTGTTACATCAGTAGTGATTACCTGAGTTGTTACCTGATTGCTTGATGAACTAACTTCATTTTCCTCAGAATCAGCCATGAGAGCTAAGTTGACATACTCCACATCTTCATTCTCTTCCTCTCCATCAGCTGCCCAATCTTTTTCTTGAGTAATGAAAGCCCTTTCCTTTTGCTTGAGCAGATCAAAATATTTCTTCTTGTAATCTACTTGGTCAAATTTCTTCTTTTCAGAGGTTGGCTTTCTGCACTCACTTGCAAAGTGTCCACTTATACCACAATTGAAACACTTGAACTTTGATTTGTCCACCATGTTCTTATGAGGTTTAGTGGCTCTAGTGTTTTTCTTAAACTTCATCTTTGCAAATCTCCTGGACAGAAATGCAAGATGCTCATCAACACTATCAGAGTCATCTTGACTGGAGTTGTCTTCATTCTCAGCAACTTGCTCTTTTCCTTTGCTTGATTCCTGATATCTTGTACCATCTTTGGAGTTTGATGTAGATCTCACAGTTTCTTGTCTGCATTCCCTCTCATTTTCAGCTACCAATGCAACTGAACTTCCTTTCTTTCTCCCCTTCTCCAATACCTCATCCTGTTCCAACTCTAGTTCATAAGTCTTCAAGATTCCATATAATCTTTCAAGAGTGAAGTCCTTATAATCCTGAGAGTTTCTTAAGGAGACAGTCATGGGTTTCCATTCCTTTGGCAAGGATCTTAAGAATTTAAGATTTGAATCCTTCACCTGGTACACTCTACCATACAGCTTCAATCCATTCAACAGCTTTTGGAATCTGTTAAATGTGTCATTTAAAGATTCATTTTCTTCAAAATGAAAATACTCATACTGTTGAATGAGAAGCTGCATCTTGTTCTCTTTTACTTGTTCTGTACCTTCACACAGCAGCTGGACTGTGTCCCAAACCTCTTTGGCAGTTGAGCAATTTATCACATTATCAAACATATCCTTGTCAAGACCATTAAACAAAATGTTCATAGCCTTCTTATCCTTGTGGACTTCTTCTGTGTCTTCCATTGTCCATTCTGCTCTAGGTTTTGGAATGGATTGACCAACAGCAATTGTGGCCGTAGCAACTGTGGCTACTTTGTGGGGAATGTGAGGACCATTCTCAATACAGTTTACATAACCTTCATCTTGGGAGAGTAGATGAAGGTGCATTTTCACCTTCCAGTGGTGATAACTGTCTCTGTCAAGAACTGGGATTTTTACTCCAATATCCTTCTTACTCATCTTTGTTAGATTCCAAGATCTTTAAACTCTTTGCTTGTCAAGAGCCTGCTCTGATACCAATTGTTATTTCTAGAGAACTAACAATGAGATTTACAGAAGGGGGGTTGAATGTAAATCTCAAAACTTTTTCAAGTTTTGAGCAGTTTATAAAGACTGTGTGTTCAAGATGAACAAGTGTGTGAATTGCTTTAAGCTGATACAGACAGATATATATTCAAACACAAATGTAAAGAACACAATAAACCTTTAAAAACTTTTCTGGTGGATTTGTTGTTCCACCAGAGATGGTATTTCAGAAATTCTGTGATCTAAGAATTTGATCACAGCTGCATCCTAGTACAAACTAGATAATTTTTCTCTCAAGATTTTTCTAAACAGCTCTGGAAAAATTCTTCTTCTAATTACTAGCTACTACTTGGTTTATATATTACCAAGTTTACAAGTGAAGACAAGGATATAATAAAATAATAAAGTAAGATCTCCACTTGTTTCTTCTCCAGTTCACTCCAGTACTTTGTTGACTTAATGTCTCTTTATACTAGAGTAGAACGGCTGCTTTTTCTGATGTTCCTGAAATTAGGCTGCCACATTTCAGTTATCTCTGTTCACCCACGTGCCTCTGTTTGTAGGTACAACTACCACTTATCAACGGTTATTCAACAGAACATCCGTTGAAGCTTTCATCCGTTGATGCACTCATCCGTTGAAGGATGTTATCCGTTGAAGCTTTAGAGACATCCGTTGAAGCTTAGCTTCTCATCCGTTGAAGGTCTTTAAGTCATCCGTTGATACCACTTCATTTATACAAAATTACAAGGCATGAAATATTTACAATTGGCCTTCCTATCTGCATATCTTCTAGTAGTCAACATGACTCATAGTTTCTCTCAACTTCTAAGAATTACATCTTATATACAGAGACTGAAATATGCTACAACACTAGACTTATTTCTAAGTAAAGCTACACCATCAACGGATAGCCAAAGTGGTCTTATCCGTTGAGGCTACAGACACTGAATTTCTACTTAAGTGTTTTGTTAAACATATCATCAAACTAATGCACATATATTCCTAACATCTAGTATATTTTCACGCAGAAAGAGCTTAACATGTGCTAGAGGAGGTGGTTAGAGCTAATCAAGGATTACGATTAAGAGATTCTTTATCATCCTGGGAAAGCCAAAATGGTGGCTAATGCCTTTAGTATAAAAGAGAGACTCAAGATGAAAATGTCTTTGGGAGAGTTGATAAGAGATTTTGAAAAAAAAATGGAAATAGAAGTGAAGGTAACTGGAGCCGGTACTGAAAAGCTGTTTGAGATTGTAATGCAGCCCGAATTATTGGAAAAGATCATATGGTGCCAAGAAAAAATGATGAATGAAGGCAGAAAGCCAATGACTGGAGAAGAGATTAATACTGAGAAAGATGATAAGGGAATAATGAGGTATTCCTACATAATTTGGGTTCCAAATGTTCAAGGGCTTAAGGACAAGATCTTAGAGGAAAGCCATAGTTCGAGGAATAAGATTTAGGGCAAACCCTGAATGTGATAGTCAGGGAGGTCGCCATCAAGAAAGAAAGAACCCATAATATAATGAAATGAAAAACAAGAATTTTAACGTATTAGATAACCCTGATTATGGGAGAAGGATGAAACATTTCATACTGAGAAAATAGAAGTTGAGCAAGATAAGGAGACCCGAGATGGTACTCCTATACGGAAATTCATGAACCTGTCTAAACAGAACTTATACTTGTATTCCCAACCACCACCTTGAGGAAACAATGCGGTAGGAAATTCTTTCATGACCTTTAAGTCGCTACGCTCTCAGAGTTCCAAGGAAATAGCTGACCCAGTCGAGGCAAGAGCCTGGCTAAAGGAAATACAAAATCATTTGAGATTCTAAATGATTGACGAGTCACAAAAGACTGTTTTTGTCACTTACCCTCCTAAGAGAGAGGCCACCCGCTGGTGAAAGGCCAAGAAAGGCACGGAGCCAGAGGTTGTAATAAACTGATTAAAGTTCAGTCAATTGTTTTCGGGAAAGTACTTCCCAAGGTAATGGAGGTAGTGTAAAAGCTTTAGAGCTAGAACAAAAGCGGACGAGTATGATGAATTATGAATCTAAGTTGTAAAAGTTATCAAGATTCATTCTGAGGACACGAATCCAGAATGACGGGATGTTTGAAATCAATGCTTATGTTGTGATGGTTCATGTAATGGTTGTAATGGAAACGAAAATAAAAGACTGAAAAGGGAAGGAGTATAAAGGGATATAAAGGAAATAGAGTTGAGAAGTGATAAGGGAGTTAGGTATGGGAAACCCTAAGAAACCCTTGCAATAAATATAGAGAAGTGTGTCATCATCAGCGCGATGGTGACTGATCATGAGATAAATTCAAGGTTTGAAGGCGTAAGCGATACGTATAGTTAATTCCCTTGAAGTTGACAGTATTCGATGAAAATTTGAGATTGATCGATTGATTAATAAGGAAACACGGATGGACTGAGGAGACAAGAAAGTAAGAAATTAGGAAAATTGGATGAAGGAAGTGACCTTCAAGAATGTGAAGTGTAAATAACGCATGTGAATTGATACCCAAAAAGGGAGACACCAAGTATAGAAGATATCTCAACATTGAGATGACTGTTGAGATAAACAACAAAAGTAAATGAGGATTTAGTAAAAAAAGAAGTTCACGTTGAACACGACCAATATATTCTAGAACATCCCTATTATCATTACTGAATCAGGCAAGAAAAGTAGATAACCGTTGTTATCTTTTGGAGACCATATTGATTGACCTCATTTTGAATACAGATGTTATTGTGAAATTAGGCATATACTATCGAGATGGGAATGATTGAATAAGATACCCTTATCAGGGATATATGACTTGATTTATCCATGTAAGGATGCAAGTACCTTTTTAAAAGGTGGAATTAAGGACATAACCTCAATAGCTTGAGATGAACCATGGGGGATGCCTAAGGGATGGCATTTTACCCTTAATAGGGACATTATGAGTTTGGGTAGTATGGAACGAAGGACTAAGGTAACAACAACCTTTAAAGATCAGTAGAGAAATTTTTCAGAAGTACATAGACAATGGTTCTAGTATTAGTAAATGGTATTTTGATATGCCTGTATCTAGGGAATACAGGAAGAACGATTCAAGGATAACCTTAGAGGTTTTATAAGGAAAAAGGTAATATTCAAAGTTCTCAAGAATAGAAATTTTGATAAAGGAAATGTGACGTAATTATAATTATGCCAGATGGGCACGTGTTGAACCATAAGAAAGTATAGATCGACCCAATGAAGGTCGAGATTGGTGAAAACAAGTAGGACCCAAGATAAGAGACGTCTAAAGTATGATCGAGAGTAAGTCGTGACAATATTAACCTCAAAAAAAAGACCGAGGCAATAACTTATGGAAAAATGGTGATATTTTTTTTACCAAAGCGTAAGGAAGAGCATTTTCATACAAGCAGTGATTGGAAATGAGGTAGAAAATTTAGTTGAAGGTCATTTAAAAGACATTGATTGTAAGGAAATTTTACTATCAGGAAAGGCCAAAGAGGTGGCCGACACTTTAAATGTAAGAGGATAATTATAGGCGCTCATGCCAGAGGAATACAGTGATGATGGTTGAAGCCGTGAAGGTTGTATTATGGTTTGGAAGATTGACATTCCTTCTGATGATTGTGCGATACTCAACTATAATAGTAGTTTGGTAAAGATTTAATTCATGTAATTGCTGTGAGCGGACTATCTATCTTAAAAGGTCCTATCTTGAGAATAAGACAGAACCATGTTTTAAAAAGGATGAAATGAACCTTTGAGCTTCATGTCTCCTAATATAGACATATGATTAAGAATGGTATTAACCTGCTATCGTTGCTTTTATTGAAACTCTTCTGCAATTTTATCAGCTTCATCGCATATGTACGCCAAGTTCAGGAGTGTTCTTCATGAATCATGGAATGGCGATTATGTTTCCTCTCTAGATGATTTCGGTACGGCAGGAACGGACTCCGTATGGTTAGCTATTAAGACTTCATGGAAAACAAATGACTACAGTAGGTCAACGGTGGACCATAGTAATGCAGGAATGATTCTACGAGTAATGAGCCGATTACTTACAACCGTGAGAGTTGTATTGGAATGGATGTTGAGATTGAGTACCACTAATCGGGTCGTAGTGGTGTATAAGTTATCATTGATAGACTAATTAAGTAGATTATCTACCTATTGAATACTTATTCCTTCTTATCAATAGAGAGTCATATTACTATACGAGGAAGGTTGCGGTGCAAGCATAGAATTCTAGTAACGATGACGTCTAGAATGAAATCCCAGATTCGATTTTCGATGTCGAGGGAGTTTCAAAGGTGATTGTGTATAAGCTCGAGGAAGAGCATGGGTCCATAGAATGATGGACGGAATAGCCAAAATATTTAAGCATATGAAATGCGATACGATAATACTGGATATTGATATAGATACATATGTTTTGTTCTCCTATGACAAACCTCTATAGTTCAGAGGTAGATTCCAAGCCAGATATTTGTGGCAGTATTTTTTTCATATACAATTCTCTTCAATTCGTTATTTTCTCTTCTTTTCATTTCATGTAAGCTGAGAAGAATAACCCTTCTAGAAGGGGAGGTATTGCCGAATGACTATCTATCTCTGTGATAGAAGCCTAGTAGGATACCACATGTTGTTTAATTGCTTGTCAAGTACTAAAGGCTGGCCACCTTCTGTACTAACTATGCAATAGAACAAGTGTTCATGATCATAGTGATCTCTCAATAAATTCTTTTATTTCTATACGAAGAACCAAGCTTTCGAAGATGGAGGTAGCTAGAGATGAAGTGGTACCAAGTACGGTGGTATTCCGATTCTAACGCGTTCGTGATACTAAGGTTGACGTGGTTATTAAAATGTTATAGAACGCTAACGAGCAAAAGTATAACCAGTATAATATTAGGAACAGAAGATAGTAGCGATTACGAACTGGAAAAGAATGGGTATTGAGAAGCAAAAGCTATAATGCTAGAAGCTATGATGAGATTTTGTGCAATAGACTTGAAAGAATTTGGAATGATCACTTAACGCAGATTGAGTTTTCTTACGAAAATAGATCGTATGTCAGTATCGAGATATCGCCTTATGAGATCCTTGAGGGAAGACAATTTCGATCTCTCTTATGTTAGGATGAAGTTGTAGAGCGCAAGATGCTCGGACCCGCAGTGGTCCAAAGGACCAAAGATATAATAGATCTGATCAGAGGACGGCTGGTAGTAGCCCAAGATGGACATAAGAAGTATGCTGATTTGACAACGAAAGGACAAAGAGTATGAAGTAGGGGAACTTTTGTTGTTAAAGGTATTCCCTTACAAAACCTTGGAAAGGATGGATGAGGTTCGGAAAGAAAGGAAAGCTAAGCCCACGAATTGTTGGACCCTTGGATATATTAAGACGTATTGGGAAGTTAGCATATGAGCTAGCCCTACCCCCGAACATGTAGCAAGTTCATAATGTGTTCCACGTATCAATGTTAAGAAAGTGTAATTCGGATGCCAGACAAATAGGGGCATATGAGCACATAGACATGCAACCAGACGTAACCTATATGGAGCAACCAGGAAGGGTTATAGATTGAAAAGGAACAAGTGCTTAGGAGAAGGGTTATTAAACTAGTCAGAGTTTGATGGTAGAACCACAATGTGGGAAAATTTACTTGAGAGTTAGAAAGTGCAATGCTAAGAGAGTATCCCTATTCATTTTCTATCTGATTCCGGGACGGAATCCTTTTAAGGTGGGAAGACTGTAATAACCCCAAAAATTTTGGACTTTTTGTAACCCTTATGAATAGTGATTTTCTTGATTATGCTGATTAAGGAAATTTTTCATGCCACACTATGTAGGAATTCTTTTATTGATATTCTGAGATCTTATTAGTACTCCATAACGTATATGAGTGTATGTAAAGATCGTCAGAATCCAAATTCGAACACTTTGATTTTTCCCGAAAATCCACCAGATACCGAAATAATTGAGTACAAGGTAACATGATTAAAAGAATTTAAATTCAAGGATTATAAGCAAGGATCATTAAAGGACTATAAAATATTAAGAGAGGGTTAGGGAAGCCCAAGTAATAAGATCCCAAATATGATCCCTCAAACGATCAACGAGAACGAGAGTTAAGCGAACCGTAAAACAAATAAACGTCCAAGGGGCAAGCACATGCAAGTAACATGAGAAGGAAGCTTCTAAGATAATCTAAAACATGTGGTTAGAAGCAAGGTGACATCATCACACCACAAGAATGAGACATGTGGCAAAGTAGTGATGCAATCAATGACATAAGCAAGTGAAAACAAGATATTTAGCCAATAATCAACCACAACCCTGCATTCTTTGCACAAATATCAAGGCAAGAAAATCAAGAAAAATCTCTCCCCCATTTCTTTCTTCTTCCATTCGGCCTTTTCAAGAAATGAAGAAATAGATTTTCAAAACTCAAGTTCTAGGCCATGGAAAATTACAAGGTTTGTTTCCTTGGATCCTATACTTCATAACTTAGTTATACCATGAGTTTAAGATCAAGATTCCATGGTTTGCTTAGCTAATCCACTCATCAAAGATGATGATGAATAGTAGTGAATAGTAACTTACTTTGATTTTCTTGATTTTCATGAAAGCTTAAGGTTGATTAAGCATAGATCAAGGTTCCTAGAGGCTTGTTAGTGACTACCCACTCTCCAAGGAAGGTATAAACTCTTGAACCCTTAGTTTTAAGTTTGGTTTGTTTGGATGATAATAATGCTTAGATGAATGGGTTTAGTTTGATGTTGATGGACGTTGGATTGTTGTTGAATTGGTGATGATTTGGTGTAGTTTAAACTTTGGAAATCGTTAGGTTATAGCCGTCGTAATGCCTGATTTTCTATAAACTGTTTTGTGATTAACTGTTGGACCCGAACACCCACTTCTATAAACTAACCACTTCCATTCTTAGATAGGTTATGTTTCAAGCTTCGTTTTGATATGTGGTTTTCTTGAATCCGATGTACGGTTTAGGAGAAACGACCGTTTTAAGTAACGGTATTTCGCGAACGAACCTTTACCCCTCGCCTTACTTTGAAACCTTGGTTAAGGCCTTTAAATGACTAATTGGAGTATGAAACAATTATTTAAAGTGTATTAGGCAGTTGGTGGGGTACTCGCAAAAGAATCGCCTTAAAATTCTTAATGGTTAATTTATTAAAAATGGTGAAGCCGAGGGTACTCGAACGACTTATGTGATTCGTTAAGCGTAGAAGTGACCATAAGCGAACGTTAGAGTTCAATTGGTTAAAGTCTAGTTTCTTAAGCGACCGGGTTTTAATTCCGACTTATGTTGTTGTTCATAGGTTATCGGACCCACTCTAAGCTTAAGTCTATCCGGGAACACTCAGGCAAGTTTTCTACCCGTTATACTGTTGTTGTGATATAAATATATGTATATGCATTATCTTGTGATAAGTGCATGATTGTTATTAGCAAATTTTGCGATATATTGGAGCATGCTGATATGGTATATATGCATGTCTGTTTCGTAATCTTGATATCTAATTGTTGATTCAAATGCTTATAAGTTGCATAATACCTATGCTAGAGATAAGCAGTAGTTGCGTATACTCTTAGTATAGGGGACCCAAAGGTGAACATTTTCTAAACCGGGAGTCAATGTTCCCAAGTATAATATATATATATATATATATATTTATATATATATAGATATAGTTTTCAAAACCATTAATCGAATAAGGTTTATTCGATAACTTTATTTTATTTAATGAATATTATTTTGAATATTCATTCGAGGACTTATGACTCCGCTTATTTTATTTAATGAATATTATTTTGAATATTTATTCGAGGACTTATGACTCCACTTTTTTATTAAATAATATTCTTTATTTTATTAAAGAATAATGTTTCGATAATCAAACTTATTTTCGATTATTCAAAAAAAGATCGTACTTTCGTATAAGTATATCTTTGGTTATTTATTATTCATTTCAAGTATTAGTTTTAAAACTTCTACTTTAATTATTTATATAGAGATTATCTTTTATGGGAATATTATTTAAATAATAATATTCAGATATTCTCCAACATATCGGGACTGATTTATTTTATTAAATCAGCATTACTCCAAACATTCTTAAAAATATTTTCGAGTCTTCAAAATGATTTTAAAAGTTAGAGCGGATCCCAAAACTCGTTTTTAAATTTAAGATCTTCCTTTCAAAGAGGATTTAAATACTCGCTTAAAAATTGAGGGATCCGGCTATGTGGGTATTTTATATTCGCAACGAGGTTGCTGTTTTGATAAATGAATTGATTACTTACCCAACGTTCGGGAAGTAAGTTCATCTAATTGGGTCGGCATAAGCGACAGGCCGGGGTACGGTCTATCAAAGTGTAAGTGGCTGGCTGGCAGTCCATCAACGCGTAAGGGGCCGGGTGGCGGTCCAGCACAAGGTCCTAATGCGGCCAGGGTGATGACCTGTGGGGGATTCATCCATCTACTAGTAGAAAATGTTACTTATTGGTATCTTTGCCTGATCAGCAAGATATCAGGTTTATGCCAAGGTTTTCTCCTTTCCAAATTCATTGGATATTACAACTCTGTTTATAATTTTCATAACAGAGGTATTCAAGGAGTGTATGAAATGTATATATATATAGGTGTATATATATCGGGACTTAATGAAGTATCTCGTAACTTCATTATTTATAATGATATTTCAAGGATTGAATCTATTCAAATCTTATCTTGTAGTCTCATCTATGTGATGAACTTTTGGAAACGGATTATACCTTAAACGGTGGTAGTTCAAGTAGTATTGGGAAAATATATAAGTATATTGGAGTATCTCGTAACTTCACCTTTTCAACTTATATCTGGTTAATGATTATCTTATACATGACAAAGATTTTCAGAAAAATGTTGAGACAAGGTTAGATATATGAGATCACCTTGCAACGATATTTTTATACAGTTATAAACTGGAACTCTGCGCATATTATGCATGGCAGAGGATTTCAAAGATTTTGAAAAGTATATATACATATATACTAAATATTTTTCGACTTGGTCGCATTAAGAGGTCAAACTTGGTTCAATTCTTCTTGACCAAGACTTTCATGAGTGCTATGAGAATGCTCATATATTGTTAATCATTATACATATTATTTTGGTGGGCTTGTTGCTCACCCTTGCTTTCTTCTTTCATCACACAACAACAGTTAGACAAGATAAACAGGACCAAGCTCCCAATTCGTGAGCGGATAGGAAACGTTCCGCAGTTTCCTGTAGGCGTTGATGCCATTGTGGCTGAGGTAGGAACTACCAATAGGCTAGGCTTTCAACTTTTGATGTACCAGACTTATGTATATTATGAATTGTAATAATGGCAAAGAATATGTAAATTTATTCAGAAACCCTTTTGAGGTGTAATGACTTATAATTGTGGAATAAAATGACTTGTGTTATTTTTGGTATTCATCTCTGAGACTATAACTTGTGGTGTGTGTGTATGTATATTGTGGGGTCACAGTACGCAGTAGTTGGTTGACTGTTAAGATTAAGTATTGATAAGGGAAATGGAACTCGTGACAACCCGAATCCCCGACCCCGGATTTGGGGGTTTTACACCAATTCTACCCAAACGATAACACACACAATAATCAGGGTTCACGTTCTCGAAAAATCGGTTTGGTGTTCATTTCCACAAAATACATATACTCGTAATTTTTACAAAATCAGGGTTATCGATGCGGCAAAATATTTCATCACATTGTACAATCAAGTTTCGTATAAAACACACACATATGTATATATAGCAACTCAACGTCCTAGATAATCATCGAATACGCTCCCGTATTTCCGTAGTTCAATTTCCCGGAAATCGGGCAGCGTCTCCTTTGTTTATCGGACTACCCATTGAACCAATTCGACGTCAAATCACAAACACCACCAATCAATTCAGTCCAAACCAATCACGCAATTCACAATATTACTCCACCATTTATACAACGTACATCCCAACACCAATCAAAATTAATTATTTAAGTCCGAAAATATTTCACATAATCATTTTATTTATTTATAAAATTCAGGACTCAGAACATCGTCATCACCTTCCACCGTCCGCTCGTAACGAGTCATCGCGGTACGGCGACAAAATTTATTGGTGCCCGAAATATTCGGGTATCCGAATAAATTCCACCGATTAATAATTTCCCACACGAATTAATAATATCACGAATTTTACTCAATAATTCCTGCATAAAAAAATAAATAAATAAATAAATAAAATTTCAGGATTATATAAAATAAATCCACTGCGCAACTTGGCCCAACAAGGCCCAACCGAATAAACCACAGAGACGAACATGAACCCAGCCGCACACACGCGCAGCGCGTGCAGCGGCTCACCAACACAACGTGCCTCACACCTTTCGCCGGAATCGGAGAAAAGAGGTGGCGACCGGAAATAAAACAGCACAAAGACCACAACCAATTGCACACCCGTATACATACATATATATATGTATAAGCATACAACAACAGGAAAGAATCGAAGTAACCAAACCACAGCCACTCACCGGAAATAAGCCGGAGATGAACACGGCGGCACAACAGAGAACATTGAGGAACAGAAGAGAGAGGGAGGAGAGATTAAAGAGATGATTGAGGAGGAGAGCAAAGAGAGAGTCGGAACAGTCAACTAACCGAAAGGGAAATGAATATAGGGAATTAACAGGGCAGCCACACGTGTCCTGTTAAACATGATATGTGTTGGTTTATTAATAATCGAAATTTCTGAATCCCCGGAACCCAGTTTATAAACCAACATTACACTTTTAACGAACCAAGCCACCTTTAGAATAGTTTCGAAAAATTACCAAAATAAAGTTAAAATAACATAAATATCCCGAAGTTATAAAAACTTAAATTCCGTAATTTTAAAACAATTTCTAAAACTCAATTTATACCCGCTTTTAACAAATAAACGATTCAACGCGCGTTTGAAATTAATTCTGAAAATTCCCGAATTTTTTTAAAATTCTCGGAATATTCCAAACTTAAATAAATATGAGTTTCAGAATTTTTGAAGAATTCTGGAATTAAATACGGATTTTACGAATAAATGAAATCTGAAAAATCATATAGGGTTAAATAATTAATGAAATATTGATTTCTGAATTTTATAAAATCCCAACAATAATTATTGTAATTATGAAACCATAAAAACAATTTTAGAGACAATCCACATATTTACACAAATAAACTTGTATTAAATCCACTTTTAAAAGTGAAAACAATTCAATACAAGTCCGTGATTATTTACACGAACGACTCTATGCCTCAAAAATCACACATAAATAATAATCAAACAACACTTAGTGGTCAAAACCAACACGCATATTTTATTTATTTAATAATTTCCATAATTATGCATTTAAATAATACAAAATACACGGGTCGTTATAATACGTGTATGGGTAGACGATCAGAACTATATGAAGTCGGTTTGAAACGCGATTGAGATGCGAGATGACTAAATAAGCCTATTTCCTTGATAGAAACCAAGCCAACAAGGCGAGTCGAGCCGGTGATAGCGGACAGTGAAGTATTTGAAGTAGATCGTGTGAAAGACAAGTTTTTCCCCTATTCTAATTTTAGAATAGTGACATTACTTCGGATTCTTATCGCAATTGCACACTTATGATTCATGTTCATAAACACTGATACACAATTGTTAATTCCTAGTTCATATTTCAATTCAATCCTGGATTTCTCTTAATTCATTGAATTCTCTATTCATATTCCAATAGTTATATATATAAACACATATTGTGATATATTCTAGCATTTGAATATATCAAGGCATACCGATTATTCCGGTTGTTCTTCTATAGAATGGATAGTGACGATTGGGGATCAGGTTTACACTTGATCCTAAGGACCGGGACTTCACCGGATCCTCAAGTTGGGTCGTAGAGCCTGGGTACCCGAATGGGTCTATACATTGAGGTATGGATCTGCACTGTACTCTGGCTGATCAGCAGAATATAGGTGCGAACTTGTGTCCAATTTAGTTCATTTGATATTCGCCGATAGTGGCCTCCGTTCTTTTCTCGCGAGGTTATGTCTTTGCAGATATAACCAAGTTACCGGTTCATTTAACTTATTATAATACTATTTATGTATTGCGGGTTTGTTGAGCATCTTATGGCTCACCCCTTATTTGTTGTTATTCACCTTATTGTTTTCAGTTAAGAAGGAAAATGAAACCTATAAGGACTCGAGTGGTAAAGAAGTGAGTCAAGCCGCGAGATCCTCTCATACCCAAGGTGTTCATCTCAATTCAGGAAGAAAACTTTGAGTTACCTGACCAGGTGTAGTGAAGATAGTTAATGTGTGTGTATTTAGTAATAAAGAAAAGTTGTAATTAAAACTCGTTAGATAATGGGTTGTAATAAATAAGTGTTTAACGAGGATCACTTGGGAGCAACAAATTTGTTAGAGACATGAAATAGTAATGCATCGTCAAACACCTAAAAGAGGAAAATAATCAAAATCTAGACTTGTGATTTTTTTACGATTACATAGGAATAAACCAATCAAGCCCCGGACTTGTAATATATTGACGATCACATGAGAGCAATAAATTGACTAATCTCGGATCAATGATTCACAGTTTTTGCTGAACATTGAATCACCCGGGGGACAAATATTAATCCAACCCAAAAAAGTCTTCAACGAAGGTCACTTAGGGGTAACAAATTCATTTCAGTCCTGGACTAGTGACGAACCACTTCTTTAATGAAACAGTGAGTCACTTAGGGGAAATTCATAAGACGTTTTAATAATGGAGTTGATTTTAAGAGATTGAATTTAAGACATAAGATTAATCTTCGGATATAATTCCTGAGCGATGTACCCTCGACAATTCTTAAGATATTTTATTGAGTTGAAATATGAATTTTCAATAACAAAAATGCACCATCAATCTATATAGTTATCAGATCATGATTCTAATAATTGGGATCAAAACAATTTTATCATTCCGCTATAATTTTTAGGGGAGTGATTATCGCTCCGCTAAAATTTACAGCGGAGCCTGAATAGCTCCGCTAAAAATTATAGTGGGGTGGTTGAAGATATAACATTTATATTAATATACTTTTATATCTTTATGATACTAAAATCATATTAATATATTCAAAATTAAAATTACAAAAAAAATTATAAACCTCATATAACAGTATAAAATACATAATTCCGCTCTACTTCTTTTCTGCCACAGTTCCCGATATAAAAAAATAGGAGACTCTTTTCTATACCGCATGCTAAATATGTATATAGTGTGTAATCATTGTATTTTCTTTTCTACGAAATCCTCCATTTAAATTTAAATATTGAACTGATGTAATTAGTGTTGGGACATGGTGGGATAGTATTGGATGGTTGGGAAGGAGTAAGGGCGAAAATAGATGTCAAGGAAATGGATAATTGTTTATGCAAGTGTTTGGCACAGTGACTAAATCTTCAGCACTGCACCGTAAGTTTTAGTGGAGCGACTAGCGAAGCACCGTCACTCCAGTAAAATTTATAGTGGAGTGCTAATAGTTTTTTTCTTTTAATCAAATCCATTGGAGTCATGACCCAATGACCAAAAAAATTGATTCTTTTATTAGATTATTGACTTTAATAATAAAATAGTTCATCAAATCATGGTTTATTTAATCAAAATTTAGTTTTATATTCTTGTACATAACAATAAATATTGTGTTCAATTTTGCAATCAGATACAATTCAACTTATATAATAATTTTTAGTTTACTTCATGTGAATATACTGTCGATTTCATTCTATGGATTAACTTTTGATTTACGAGGGTGATCATGCCTCTTGAGATAACAAGAGGGGTTCAAGGAGTCCTCTACGAAAAGTGTTTTGCCCATATTTTGTGTTTGGCTGTTATAATTACCTCTTTCATATCATCCCTCATTACCATTTTCGTAGACAATTTATTGATCATGTATTCAACTTCAGTGTTAGTGAATGTTATGGCTATTGTATACAACATTGTTCAAGTATTCCAGACCGACAAAGATGCATCCATGGTGGATGGTGGAGATGGTGTAGATATTTACTCTGTACTCAGGAGATCGAAGACTCATCCACCTCTCGGAGGAAGAATAATATTTTATGAACTGGATCTTAATTACCTGCCATTCAGACTTGCTTAGATTTTGCTTAGACGATGATGTTAAAATATTTATGGTATTTTGATATTCGATTATTTTATTCTAATTTATGTAATGAAAAGAACTGATCGCTTACCTTTTCGTGTAATATATATGTGGACTTATTAGCTTTTGCGTGACTTTTAATTTTATAATCAGGTATTTGATTATATAACCTACGTGAATAATATAAAACATAGTTTATAGCAATGTTAATTTACATTTATTTAGATTTATTTGACAATGTACAGTAAAATAAATTGGTATTTTGTATTACGTTACGTTGCATTCACGTGGTAGAAACGATGCTTTAACATGTATCTCCCTAAACAACTGATTTTTGTTATAATGTGGTGCAAGGCGAACAACGTTACTTACAAAGCGAATAAGAAATGGCCCTTTTACACTTGCATAGTTCAACCATTTCTTTCCAAAGATTGTCATATTAGGCTCATAAAAGGTTCTTTTGATCTTTTTCGGCCTATTGAACCGATGTATATTTTTTCTGCAGTTGGATCAAGTATATGAACCTTCTGACAACCTGAAAATGCACTGTGCTTATGGAACTATAAACTTAATTATAATTATTTCCACATAACAAAAATTGTACAACAAAGATGTCTAAAGTTTAATGTAGGAAAATATAATTCTTTTAAGAAAAATCATACAACAAATATAATTTTTTTAAAAGAAAAATGTTAGAAATTTTAAAAATATCTCAAAAAAATTCCAAATGTCACTATAATTATCTATAAAAGTAATAACTGAAAATAGAAATAGATTACCCTGCATTTATATCAAACACATCAACTGAAACTCTTCATTTTATTTGTTGTGCAAGACATGCCTGTACTATAACAAGACTAAGTCATTTTGACAACCCTAAAATTTAGTTGTATGATAATCTAAATCTGTATTCTGTATTGTATTACTTGAGTCTGTAAAAGTGTTAAAGATTAAACTGGAGTATTTTCCTGTGAACAGTCTCAAACCTAAGAATAAACTCTGGAAGAAGATCAACAAGATCATGTCTCAGAGAAAAGTTGAAGAAGCTTGGAGTTGAATAAATCTGTTTTAGGAAAAATATTCTAAGTCAAGCTATCTACAAGTCACAGATCAAGTCATATAGAGAAGTCATTCGAGAACTCCAGAATGACTTATCAAGAAGTCCAATATGGCTTATAGAGAAGTCTCGGAGATGTCGACAAGTTAAATGAATATATGAAGATTGGAGATATCGATAAGCTATTTCTGCATATAGAGAACTCAGAGATATCGACAAGCCATTTCTATATGCAGAGATTTAGAGACCTCGACAAGTCAAGTTCCCTTATAGAGAACTCATAGATCTTGACAAGTCAAAGACACTTATAGAGAACTCAGAGACCTCGACATGCCAAATTCACTTATAGAGAACTCAGAGACCTCGACAAGTCGAAGAC
This sequence comes from Apium graveolens, assembly GCF_009905375.1. NCBI lineage: Eukaryota > Viridiplantae > Streptophyta > Magnoliopsida > Apiales > Apiaceae > Apium > Apium graveolens. The sequence continues at coordinate 113,987,552 of NC_133656.1, forward strand.
ACTTAATAGAGAACTAAGAGATCTCAATAAGCCATTATACTTATCGAGAAGTCAGTTCTCTATACAACAAACTGGAGATCTTGATATGAACCTCAAGTACATAATGCAGACAAGTTAAATATTCAAGATTATCAATCAACAAACGATCTAACTGTAATATCCAGGACATAGTGTGTAATTATTTTTATTGATAAATAATTATTATGTGATTATATTGTGATTTTTGATGAATTATCTGATGATTGGTGTTGTTATGTGGATGTTATATGTGGTAAAGTATAAGTATGTTAATTTTATTATATCCAGAATAAAATATAAATAATTAAGGTATTTTTCTAGTAATTTTTGGAGTGTTATATGATTTTATATTGATTTATGAATTTATTAATTATTTTATGAATAATTACAAAACTATTTTATAAAGCCGGGAATCGTCCAACCTCAACCGTTTTTACGTTTTTACAATCCGAAACTCTTCCGAAAATTCCTTCCTAACCTAATTTGGTAATTCCGGACATTTTTCGTGTTTTGACTTTTTCGATCCGGATTACGGTTTGACCCGTGCGCGGCCCGACACAAAATTTTTGAAACGATAACCCTTTTCGATAACATTATCTTCGTACAAGGCGTTTTATAAAAGCCCGATTTTCATAATTATCCAAAACCTTTGATGCTTATCCAAAACAGGATAATGCTTATCCAAAACAGGATAATGTTTATCCAAAACGTTATCCGATAGGATCGTTTTTATAGTTACTTAGCGGCTAATAAACGTATTTATCGATTCAACACGATCCAGAACGTACTAATATTCCGTAAATATAAATAGCCAATACAGTATTGTATTTTGTACAGATAATCATTTGCAAACAGTAAAACTATATAGTTTCCAGAGAAAAACCTTAAAATTCATCGTGTTCTTCATAATCAAACGCACAAACGAAGGCGTTAACGAACTCCGATTCAGGCGTGCAATATATAAAATTGAATCTATCGAAAAGTTCTTTTATAATCAATTATCCATTTCAGTGCAGAAATCAAGGTGATTTTCTTATATAATTAATTTAATTCGAATCATTTAGTAATTAAAATAGGATTTTTTATTCTTGATGTTGTTTGTGTGATTTGATGTTAGAATCATGTAGATCTTTTCTTCCTGATCATTTTGGTATATTATATACTAATTTAGAGTTCAATAACATTTTCAAATTGCTGTTTGATTCTCGAATTGAAGAACTAGGGTTTATAGCTATGAATATTTGCAATTGGAAATTGGGCGTTTCTCTGTTAGGGGTTATAGTTTGAAATTGATTGTACCAAGATATAGATCGTCGAAAGATGATTTAAATGGTATATACGTGATAAACAGACGATAGACGGAAGGGCTTCACCGGAAAATTAAACCCAGGCGGTGGCGTGTTTTTCCGGTTAAAATTTCGGCTGATTTATTGATGGTTTGGTCGATTTGTTGTTATATTCGAGTTCCTGGTGATTTATTCTTGAATTCTGTAATTTCTGCCATGATTTTGGGGAATTTCCTGCCGCCGGAAAAGCTCAATGGCGGCGGCCATGGAGTCTGGCTGGCGTGAGGGTGGGGATGACAACAAAATTGTTGTTTGACCCCCCTGGTTTGCATAGTTTTATATTTTGGTCCCTGGAATTTTAAGAAAATTCAAAAAATTAGATTTCCGTTTTAATTATTTATAAGAATTGTACTTTCTTTTTATATTATTTTCAGAAATTGATTTTTATTTATTTTAAAATTCAAAAATTCATTATTTATTTTCTGAAAATCATTTTTAAGTTAAAAATAAATCTTAATTATTTATTTAATTAATTTTAGTTGATAATTAATTAATTAATTAGTCAATTAATTTAAATTTTAATTGATTAACTAATTTAATTAGTTATTAATTAATTTTAATTGATTATTTAATTAGATTTAATTATTTATTTGGGTTTAAAAATTCTGAAAAATAGATTCGAGCTTTAAAATATTATTTTAAATAATTTTCAAGGCTCGATAATTATTATAAAATTATTTTAAATTCAGATTCGGGTGTTTGAACCCTATTATTTAATTATAAACTGATTCAGAGACCCATTTTAATTCCGAAAAATGTTCAAAAATTTATATTAAATACTTGGAAAATCATTTTGACCCCGTATCTTCTTTGAAAAAAATTATTTTAATCGAATATCTTACGTGCTATGTGATATGTGCTATGTGCTATCTAACTGATGTGTTATATGCCTATGTGGTTATTATTTGATGGTTTTTGCTGTAACTCTCAATCCGTAAATCGGATTTGGGTAGAACGAAGGGTAGATAAAAGCTTATGACGTCTATGTGATGATTAGAATGATATGAGATTGAGTATTGATAGATACTTGTGATGCCTAGAAGAGTAAGTGCGGAATAGAAAAAGAAAGTCAGTGATCCGTAAATAGAATTGAAGCATAGAAAGAGAAGGCAAATGATTGACGAATAGAAGCAAGGCATAGAAAAGAAGGAAAGTGATTGAAAAGTAAAACTGTTAGACGAGTACAAGTAAAGTTGGAAGTCATCTGTGATAAGGCAAGTCCTTCTAAACCTTTCTTCGAGATATATTGCAAATATTTATGAACTTTCTCATAACATGTTGCTTGTATTCAAAATAAATCTTGTTTTACATTGCAAGCGCTTTAAACTATTCAACCTTGAACCCTGATCATATCATTAAACTTGAGATGTAAGCTTTATTTCTTGTAAACCACCAACGGTTGATTTCCCCGATATTAAACCATACCAATACAATACTACTCTGCAAATACATACACACCATAAACCAAGTATTTCAGCAGAATTTCTTGACCATACAGAAACTTATACACCCTGGAATACCCTATCACATCAAAGATCTATACCCTGTATTCTCATTGAACCATTTTTCTTCAGATACTTGATTCTTCATCAGGCTTGAAGCCATTCTTCATATATACACCTTGATATACCCTGGTGATACCTTTGAAATATTTTATGCTCTGAGATAAATGCTTTATCGATGTTAATTATGATTAGGTTTTTATTGAGTTGCAATGGTTATCATATTGAATTGCTTTAGAATTTGATGGTTTTATACTTGTGGACCAGATTCATGGTCAGACCAGATTTGTGGTCATATTAGGCCAATGCGTGCCTTGGATCCGGTATATAGAGCAAAGTTGGGAGCTTTGCTCGGGGTTAGTGCGTGACTAATCAACAGCCTAACCTTGGTTTTTAAAATGAAAAGAGAATATCCAATTCTATTCATTGATTATCCGGAAACTTGATTCTTCTGAATCATTTCAACTGATTATTGTTGAACCTCAGTTATTGCTATTATGACTTGTTGAGCTAGTTATCTTGCTCTTGCAAATCTGTTATGTTATTTTACAGTTGAAAAGAAAATTGTTGGTAACGAGGATTCCCAGTCCAGTGTGCGAGCTAGGATTCCAGGATAAGATGGACCGAGTTAGCAGGAGCTTTATAATGTAGATGAGTTATGTAAGATTGTAAGAATGATATCATTATCAGTTGTAAGCGGAACTAGTTGGGATTTGGTATAATGTAATAAAAGTTAAGGTTGTGGCTTGTTTTCATACTTTAACCTGTTGCGATCCATGGTTATGGTAAGTAGAGTCTTTATATATATTACTTTCATAAGCAGGTATATATATTGAGTGTGTGTGTGTGTTGTGAACCTCAAACTTCTGACCCGGGTTTGAAGGGCGTCACACTAATCACTTAGATTGAAAAGTCTACACAGCTTGAAGAGTGCAAGATCAAAGGCCAAGATTAACTGATAAAGGAAAGTCATAGACCTACACGATTTGCAAAGATTCACTAAGCCAGAAATGGAAAGCTTTAGAGATAACTTAAATTAGGGTTTAGTACATCTTATTCATGTTGTGTAAAACTGTGTTTACTAATCTATAAAGTAAACACTGGTTCTTTGTTTTTAGTGGTAACAAACAGATCTAGATTTTATGGTAACTCTCTCAAGATAGTAGCTGAGTTCTTTACTTACAAAGAACCTAGAAATTTGTATCAAGACATACTTAATTTTAATACAAAGTTAATTGAGTTTTGAAAATACTGTGTTGTTGTGCATATTTTATTATTTCTGTTAAATACAATATCTCTACAAATTAGATAGCTTTGTTCACCATTCCAAATAGTTGTAAAAAGAGTTAAAAATATCCAAAACACATTCACCCCCTCCCTCTGTGTTGTATTCAATATCTAACAAGTGGTATCAGAGCAAAATCTGAAAGTAAACAGATCAAGATCTTGGAAGAATGAACACACAAAAGATAAGCAGTATAAAGATACCAGCCTTTGATAAGACTAATTACACACTATGAAAGAAAAAGATGATGTTGTTTCTAAGGATAGCCAACCCCTTGTACATCCAAATTCTGAAGAATGGACCTTTTATTCCTATGGAAAGGATTGAAGAGTCTACATATAGAGACATGGTCATCCCAGCTTACTATGGTCCTAAAGATTTTTCAAAATACACAGGAATTGAGAAAGAAAAAGTCTCTCTTGATAGTGGTCTGCAATTAATTCTGACAGAGTCACTTGACAATGTCATGTATAACAATATTGTCAACTGTGACACAACTAAACATATCTGGAAGAAAAAAGAAATTTTGTGTGAAGGTATAGAGGAAGTTAGATCCAAACAAAGGAGAATACTGGTGTCTCGGTATGAGGGTTTCATGTTTAAACCAAAAGAGAGTATAACTGATGTTTTTGAAAGATTCAATAGGTTGATAAATGACTTGCAGCTTCATGACAAGTACTATGAAGTTAAGGAGGTTAACTTGAAATTTTTGCTCACCCTTCCAGACTATCTAGAATAGAAAATTTTAGCTATAAGAGAAGGGAGAGACTTGAGAAGAATGACATTGAAAGTTTTATATGGTATTTTAAAAACATATAAACTTGAAATGATTCAAAGAAAATATTTAAGAGCTGGTCAAGGTCACATTGTTGATGGTTCAAGTGCACTAGTTGTTAATGATTGTAATTCATCTGATGTTGAACAAGAAATCCACACTCCAAATGTCTCAAGTATTGAACAAAAGAACAAGGAGCCACAGAAGCAAGTCATTCTGGAACTTGAAGAAGATGAGTTCTATTCCTTGGATGAACTGGATGAGTTGGATCAATCCATGGATTACCTAGAAAGAAAATTTTCTAATATTATAGTAAAGAATCTAAAGCTCTTCAAGAACAAAGGACATACATTCAACAAGGACAACAGCTGGAAATGATAAGCTCAGTACAACTCTAGTGGCAAAAGTGGCTACAAAAATGGATCTATTGACAGATCAAATATAGAATGTTTCAATTATGATGAATTGGGCTACTTTGCCACAGAATGTATAAAGCCAAAGAAAGTGAAAAAGGATAATGCATATTTGGAGTTGGAAGCTATGTATGAAGTTCTCTTAAAGAAATAGTCTATAATACCCTCCAAATCCGGGGTATAGATTTGGGGCATTATTAACACTAACTACTTACTGAACCTGTATAAGATAAAAATAAATAAATAATTACCCCGAACTACTACTACTCATGATCTTTTCAAGGTTAAGGATTGAAAATATGAACGACATACCAACTTTATTACAAACCATTCTAAACCAACTATCTCAAGAAATCTCTTTATTACAAACCATTATTCTATTCAAACTTTAAACTAAACATCTTTTATTTAGTTTACACTATCACTTATCCTGCTACACCTGCTGATCAGTCAGGATACAGTGTGGATCTATACCCAGCTGCATAGACCCAACCAACATATAAGGTACCCATATAACTATGGCCTAATAATCAAGGGTCTGGTTCATGCCCGGCCCGTATCGTAACCATCCAGTCCATAGCTTAGCATCCGGAACAATCAGTATGCTTTCGATGTATCCCAACATCAGGATATATCAGAGTATATTTAAATAAGGGTATAAGTATTGGAATATGAATAGAGTATTCAATGAATTAGGAGAAATCAAGAATTGAAATGCAATAGAAACAAAAGATCAATAATTGTGTATCAGTATTTATGAACAAGAATTATCGAGGTGTAATTGTTATGGAAAGTTGGATGTAATTCAATATTCTGAACTTAGAATAGGGGAAAAACTTGCCTGGTGCGCATTTCACCTAGTATAATTCATCACCTTCTATTTCCTGCCTGATTCACCTTATTGGTACTGAATCTATCAAGGACAGATATTCATTTAGATGACTTACTTCATATGCAATCTCAGGTTGATACCACGTAGCCTTAATCGTCTACCCATACGATTATATCTGACTCGCATATATTTATCTAACACATAGAGTTCACATAGGCACGTAAATCACATAGCACATAAAGCACATAATTACTTTTAGACTTATAATTATTTTTAGTATCAATACTAGACTTGTATTCGCGTTAACAATTACTATCTGGCTCGATTCCTAATTTTCTCGGGATTTATTGGACTCGTTTTTATCACTAATAGGGTCTACACACAATAATTATCATAAGCCGACTCCCTTTCAAAAGAAATTATGATTTATAATTATTTTTAATGGAATCAGATCATTTTTCTGAGTCTAAGGGTCTTCGTTTCATTCAAATCGGATAGACGGTTTAATTATTACGCAATAAACAAGATTTAATTAATTATGAATCAATTACAATTAATTAATCATAATTAATTAAACCTTAATTATATTTTTAAATTATTAATTAAGAATTACTTTTTAAAATAATTATTCTCTAATTTTTAGTATTAATTACAATTTATTACAAATTATCTGATTAAATCGATTGCTTATAATTAGTTAATCGATTAATCGCTACGCATAACTATTACGAATCTGATCGCGAAATTAAATAAATCGATACTCGTACGCCAATTTCCAAATTCTCGAAACATAACTCGAATAATTACGAGTTACTCACATTAATTAATTAATTATCGAATCACTAATTAAATTATTCGATCTTAATTATTTAATCTCATCATTAAATAATTAAATAATTATTAAATAATAAATAATTATTAAATAATAAATAATTAAATAAATAATTAGATAAATAAATAAATAAACAAATAATTATAATTTCGAATTTCTAAATTAATTATAAACAAAACTATTTTTCTGATTTATAAAACAAAAGTAATTAATTAAAAATTACAAAAACAGATTTCAGGGAATTGAGATATGGTTTGATGGATTGAAACCAGGTCAAAATTTACAGAAAATGGGTCTTCAAGAATCTGAGCGGGTCGGGTTTGCAGGTGACCAGAAACCGGGGAAGACAACCGGAATCGACCGCCGTCCGGCGAACTTTTCCGGCAACGTCGCCGGCGTACCATTTCGAAGCCATATCAATCGATTTTGGCTGGAATCGATTTGTAAAATTCCCATGAACTCGTCCAAATCGTCAACAACATCAACCCACCACTCCTTCAATTCCTCCGGCCAAAACGAGCCCAGAAACCGGCCACAACCGTCGGGTTCCGGCGAGAATCTCAACCCCCCTCAAAACGCAACCAAAACGATCGGTTTATATCTCAAAACGATGCTCTAAGTATCCAGAATTATTTTCAATAGTTAAAATCAATCAATAACACACAAAAATTCAAGAAAAACGAAATCAAAAACACTAAAAACAAAGAACTCGTTCTTAGTCTTTTAGGGGTTATACAATCAAAGTAAATACATCAAATCATTCCTAAACTCGAGATAAAGCTATCTGAATCAACCAAACAATCAAACAATTTCTAAATAAAAAACCCCTAATTTTGAGTATAAACCCTAAATTACGAATTGAAAATCAAAGCAACCAAACTAAAAATTGATGATATAAACAGATAGTAGAGATCACAAGCTTCAATTTGGTTACTTACATGAAAGATTTGAGCAACATAATCACGTCCAAATCGAAGGTTTAATTCCTGGCATGTTCTTTACTAACAATAATATTCTTGAATATTCTGATTTTTTAATAATTAACTAATTAATAATAATCCAGCTATGTATACTAGCTAAAATAATACCCCTAAATAAAATTAAGGGTCTAATTACACATCTAATAAAATTATTTGGCCCCAATTTTTATAATTTTTGGGTATTAACTATGAATTTTTAAATATCCAATAAATATAAAATATATGCCAAAAATTTCCAAAATTTGTGAATAAAACAAAAATGCAAAGAAAAATGATGTTTGATAATTTCATGATCCTATAAAAATAAATATGTGATTTTTGTGGGGCTTTTGACACCCGAAGGGGCCCGAAAAAGTCATTTTTCGCGAAAGAGGTAAATTTGTAAAACGTTCAAATGTTTAAAATCGATGCAGTATAGGCCGTACTTGGAAAAATAGGGCCAATGATTTTGTTTGAAATATGGGCTTTTAAAACACTGTTTAAGCTTTATGGATTTTGATATAAAACATATAACTTACAATAAAACACTCGATAAATACTCGGAACACATTCCGATCAAAACAGACAACACGTAGCACATATCAATTAAGGTTTTATGACTCAACTCACTTAATCACATAATAATACACATAAATTATCTTTATTAAGATATAATACAAGCGTAATTTCTCGTTCATTACATTCTCCCCCTATTAGGATTCTGTCCTCAAAATCACGCTATGAAAATAATTGAGGGTACTTTTCTAACATCTCACTTTCAAGCTCCCAGGTTGACTCTTTAACCACGGGATTTCTCCACAAAACTCTCACTAAGGGTACAGACTTATTCCTTAATACTCTCTCTTGTCGATCTAAATTTTTTACCGGCTGTTCTACATATGACAAATCTGCTTGAAGCTCTATCGGCTCATATTCTATTACATGTCTTGTATCAGGGTAATACATCTTAAGCACTGACACATGAAATACATTATGAATATTCTGTATATGGGACGGTAAAGCTAACTCGTATGCAACTTTTCTGACTCTCTTTAGAATTTCAAATGAACTGACGTATCGGGGCTTTAGCTTGCCTTTGTTGCCAAACCTAGTCAATCTCTTCCATGGTGATATCTTTAGCAATACATGTTCTCCTTCTTGATAGTCCACATCCCTTCTGGTTGGATCTGTATATTTGCATTGTCGATTCTGTGATGCTTCGAGTCGCTTTCGAATAAGTTCTACTTTTTACTTGGTTTGCTGAATCAGTATGGACCTATAATTTTGCGCTCTCCAACTTCATCCCAACATGTAGGTGATCTGCATTTTCTTCCATATAAAGCTTCATAAGGTGACAGTCTGATGCTCGCATGGTAGCTATTGTTGTAAGAGAATTCCACTAGTGGTAAGTACTCATCCCAACTACCTTCAAAGTCTATCGCACATACACGTAGCATATCTTCAATTGTCTGGATAGTCCTTTCACTTTGCCCGTCCATCTAAGGATGATAAGCAGTGCTCATGTTTAGCTTGGTACCTAGACAATCCTGAAATTATCTCCAAAATCTTGAATTAAATCATGGATCTCGATCTGATACAATGGATACCGGCACTCCATGGCGCATCACAATTTCCTTGAGATATAGGTGTACTAACTTGTCAAGCAAAAACCTTTCACTGATTGGAAGGAAATATGCTGTCTTCGTTAACCTGTCAATGATAACCCAAATCGCATCGTGATTTGCTCCGGTCCTTGGAAGTCCCACTATGAAATCCATTGCTAAGTGCTCCCATTTCTATTCTGGAATATCCAGTGGTTGTAGTAATCCACTCGGACATTGATGTTCATCTTTGACTCTTTGGCACGTATAACACTTATTGACCCATTCTGCTATCTCTTTCTTCATATCTGGCCACCAAAAGTTTTCCTTCAAATTTCTATACATCTTGGTGCTTCCGGGATGAATTGAATATCTTGAGCTGTGAGCGTCTTGCAAAATTTCCGCTTTCAATTCCGGTATATTAGGTATCCAGATTCTCAAAGCAACTCGAAAAATTCCCTTATCGTCTTTCTGGTTGGTAATTTCCTCTCCTGATAAATTTTTGATTTCGTGATTCATTACTTCTTCCTAACATCTTCTTATCTTTTCCAATAATTCTGGCTGGAATGTAATTGCATAGATCATTTCAGTGGAGCTTTCTGGAACATAAACTTCAATTTCCAATTTATCGAATTCTTTACTCAATTCCTCCGAAGATGTTAACTAATTTAATCTTTCCTTTCGACTCAACGCATCTGCTACGACATTCACTTTTCCAGGATGATAATTGATTGATACGTCATAATCTTTGATTAGCTCTAGCCAACGTCGTTGTCTCATGTTGAGTTCTTTCTGTGTGAAAATATATTTCAAGCTTTTATGATCCGTGTAGATTCCACATCTTTCGCCGTAGAGATAATGTCTCCAAAGTTTCAATGCGAAAACAATTGCTTCTAATTCCAGATCATGCGTCGGATATTTTTGCTCATGAGTCTTAGTTGTTCAGAAGCGTATGCGATTACGTTTCCATGCTGCATTAAAACACATCTGAGTCCTTGATAGGAAGCGTCGCTGTAAATGACAAAATCTCCTTGATCATCAGGTAATACAAGTACAAGTATGGTCACTAGTCGATTCTTTAATTCTTGAAAACTCTCTTCGCATTTCTCATTCCATTCAAACTTTTCATTCTTTCGGGTCAACTTGGTCAATGGCGTGGCTATCTTTACAAAATCTTTAACAAATCTTCTGTAATAACCGGCCAATCCCAAGAAACTTCTGACTTCCGTCGGAGTCTTCGGTCTTTCCCAATTTAAAATAGCTTCAATCTTTGCTGGATCAACTTGAATTCCTTCAACACTAATGATATGACCTAGAAATTGCACTTCCTTTAGCCAAAATTCGCATTTTGAAAACTTCGCATAAAGTCGTTCCTTCCTCAATGTCTAATGTCATTCTCAAGTGATCTGCATATTCTTCTTCAGTCTTCGAGTAGATCAAGATGTCATCAATAAATATACTGATAAATTTATTCAAATAGTTCTTGAACACTCGGTTCATCAAATCCATGAATGATGCAGGTGCATTGGTTAGTCCAAATGCCATCACAAGAAATTTGTAGTGTCCGTATCTCGTTCGAAATGCAGTCTTGGGAATATCTTATGCCTTGATTTTCAATTGATGATAACCTGATCTTAAGTAAATTTTTGAAAACCATGTTGCTCCTTTCAGTTGATCAAATAAGTCATCGATTCGGGGCAAAGGATATTTGTTCTTGATAGTTAACTTGTTCAGCTCACGATAGTCGATCATAGTCGCATGCTACCGTCCTTCTTCTTCACGAACAACATCGGCGCACCCCGTGGGGATACACTGGGCCTTATGATTCCTCTATCGAGAAGATCCTGCAATTGCTTGGTAACTCTTTCATCTCAACAGGCGTCATTCGATACAGAGTTTTTGAAATTGGTTCATTTTCCGGTGCCAAATCAATAGTGAACTCGATTTCTCGATAGTGAACTCGATTTCTCGATCCGGAGGTAGTCTTGGAAGTTAATTTGGAAAAACATCGGGAAACTCACAAACTACAAGAATATCTTCTATCTTCGGACTTTCTTTTTCTGTATCCAGTACATAGGCTAAATAAGCTTGACATCCTTGACGCAATAATCGCCTCGTTTGCATCATAGTTAAGAATCTCTGCTTTTATTTTTCGCCTTTAAACGTTACCGTTGCATTTTCCTCGGTTCGTAAATTCACCTTCATATTTGCGCAATCGATCTGAGCATTATTTATAACACCCACCAAATCCGGGTATAGATTTGGGGCATTATTAACACTAACTACTTACTAAACCTGTACAAGCATAATATGAATAAATAATTACCTCGAACTACTACTACTACTCATGATCTTTTCAAGGTTGATTGAAAACAAGAACGACAAACAAACTTTATTACAAACCATTCTAAACAACCTGTCTCAAGAACTCTCTTTATTATAAAACATTATTTTATTTAAATTTTAAACTAAACATCTTTTATTCAAGTTACAACTATCACTTATCCTGCTACACCTGCTTTGGCAACTCAAAACTCTCTTCTGGGATAGGGACAAACACTCTTGGAATTAGAGGGTCCCGCAGCTTGACCCGCTTCTTGACTATTCGGGTTCTGATGGGTTTCATTTTCAACCTTAACTTAAAAACAAGGTGAACAATAATAAAAGGAGGTGAGCCAAAATTGTTCAGCAAGCCCGCAACAATATATATGGTATAAAGAGAAGAAGAATAAATGAACCGGTAATCTGCTGATTTGAACAACCATCTATTTCTGTAAAAAATAACAATAAATGCCATTGCTGGCGAGTGCCAAATGAACGAGACTAGAAACAAGAACCAATATATGCACTATAACCTGCTGATCAGTCAGGATACAGTGCGGATATATACCCAACTGCATAGACCTAACCAACATATGGGGTACCCAGGAAACTATGGCCTAATAATCAAGGGTCCGGTTAATCCCCGGCCCGTATTGTAACCATCCAGTCCATAGCTTAGCATCCAGAACAATCGGTATGCATTCAATGTATCCCAACATCGGATATATCAGAGTATATGTAAATAAGGGTATAAGTATTGGAATATGAATAGAGGATTCAATGAATTAGGAGAAATCAAGAATTGAAGTGAAATAGAAGCAAAGGATCAATAGTTGTATATCAGTGTTTATGAACAAGAATTATCATGGTTTATTTTTTATGGAAAGTTGGATGTAATTCACTATTCTGAACTTAGAATAGGGGAAAAACTTGCATGGCGCGCACTTCACCTCGTAAGATTCACAGCCGTCTATCTCCTGCTTGATTCATCTTATTGGTACTGAATTATCAAGGAAAGATATTCGTTTAGATGACTTACTTCATATACAAATCTCAAATTGATATCACGAAGCCTTAATCATATACCCATACGATTCTATCCGACTCGCATATAATTATATAACACATAAGGTTCACATAATCACGTGAAGCACATAGCACATAAGCCACATAATTAATTTTAGACTTATAATTATTTTTTAGAATCGATAATAGACTTATATTCGCATTAACAAACACTATCTGGCTCGATTTCTAATATTTTTGGGATTTATCAAACTCGTTTATATTACCAATAGGGTCTATAAATAATTATTTATTAAAAGCCGACTTGCTTTCAAAAGAAATTATGATTTATAACTATTTTTAATGGAATCAGGTCATTTTTCTCAGTCTAAAGGTCTTCGTTTCACTCAAATCGGATAAACGGTTTAATTGTTACGCAATAAACAAGATTTAATTAAATTATAAATTAATTATAAATAATTAATTAAACCTTAGTTATATTTTTAAATAAATATTTAAGAATTATTACATTTTAAAATAATTATTCCCTAATTTTTAGAATTAATTATAATTAATTACAAATTATTTAATTACATCAATGACTTATAATTAATTATTCGACACGAATAATTATTACAACTCTAATCGCATAAATAAATGGATCGACGCTCGAACACCAATTCTCAAATTATTGAAACACAACTCGAATATTTACGAGTTACTCACATTTATTGCTTAATTATCGAATCATTAATCGAATTATTCGATCTTATTATTTAATCTTTTTTTTAAATAATTACTTAATTATTAAGTAATAAATAATTAGATAAATAAATAAATAAATAAATAATTATAATTTCAAATTTCTAAATTAATAAAATAATTTAGAATTTATTTGGAAAATATTTCAGATTTTAAATATGATTTTTATTTGTTTTTTTATAATTTATAAAACTAATTTCTATTTTATAGAATAAAAGTAAATAAATTCAATTACAGAAACGCAAATAAGGGACTGATTTAGGGGTTTTCGGGATCAAACCCGGGTCGATTTCTGGGTTGGAACCGGGTCGAACCCGAGGCACGAAGAACAGCCGCCGGCCTGCCTAGAATCCGGCGCCCGCGGGGTTTTTTCCGACCCAAGTCCGGCGATTCAATTAAGCCTCAAAACTCCTCCGTTTCGACTCCCTCTTTCACCGTTCTCCATCGCCACGACCTCCCCTTCCTCGTCGCTGCAACAGAAAGCAAGCCCAGGACCTCCTCGTCTTTCCCTGCCGTCCGACGATACACCGCCGGTGTTTCTACGGCCAAAACACGATCTACTACGTTTGTACACCAAACTCAAACATCTATATGTCAAAATAAAGCCCTTAATTTAAGCAATCTAACCCCTAACACCTAATAAACCAACAATCATTCCATAAACAAAAATGATTACAAACAAAATTAGCATAACCCACAATATTCGAACTATACATCACATGTGTAACAACCCAAATCCGGGGTCAAGATTTGGTGTCACTAAACAATCTTTACATAAAATAAAAGAATATTTAATTAACCCCTTGAATTCGGATCGTTTACAGGTTATGGTATGAAACAAGAATCTAACCTTCTACAATTCACAATAACTACAATACGAGTGTTAATACCTTTATGCTAATGTCCTTGTCATATTTTTCCAACATCTGCGTCCCCTCGCAGCGGAGATCTCTCTAACTTCTGCTGTCTAACGAAAGCTATTCACTTTCATCCTTATATGTTTCTGGAAGAAATAAGAATTTACAAAGCAAGAGTGAGCTAAAAATGCCCAACAAGTATATAATTTGATTTTCAAGCATTAGTATCAAAGGAACATTTCCAGAAAAAAGCTTTAAATAATTTTAAACAATTCTATTTATTTGAGGGAGTTGAGCGAATAAACATTGGTTGCTACCAACCTTTAATTATAAATCCAAATGTGGCAATCGATTCCCAGATTCATCTCCTGAATCAGGGTTTTGTCCGGTTTTGGAATCATAAAACTTTTCGAGAGAGAATGCCGTTAATGGTGATCAAAAATAAATTAGACTGGACACTAGTTCACACTCATACCCTGTTGATCAGTCAGGATATAGTGTAGATCTATACCCAACCGTATAGATCCATTCGGGTGCCCAGGCACTATCGCCCAAGGGTCCGGTCCATCCCCGGCCCATAGGGTACAACTCATCGCTGGCCCTCACAATAACTGTTAGTCCCTAACAATGTAACAAGAATTACAGAAGGGGGGTTGAATGGAATTCTTGAACCTTTTTCAAAAATATAAAATATTCTATCTTAATAATATATAAGTGTTTGATTTGCAAAGTGCGGAAGAAGAAGTTAGTAAAATCAAAACACAAGTAATTAAAAACACAAGTCTTTAAAAACTTTCTAGTGGATTTGAATGTATCCACCAGAGATATATATTATATCAAGAGAACTCTGTGTAGCAAGATTAGCTCACAACTGCTTACAAATATGAACAACTAAGTTTAAAGAGAAATGCTAAGGATGCAACTTACAATTATTTCTCTAAGATTATGTTCTTAGTCTTGTTCTTTTTGTTCTATTTGCTACTTCTTGGTTTATATATCACCAAGATTACAAAGTAATAAGACAAGATAATAAAACAAAACCTATCAAGTCTAATACTATGTTGCTTCATTACTCTTTTTCAGCATCTTTGAATATCTTCATAATAGCATGGAAATGACAATGCTTCTTTGTTCTCTAAAACCCAGTTGAATAGGCTTCCACATTTCTTTTGCATACACTCGACGGATATGACTATGTTGTCACTATCAAAAGATCTTTGAATTGATTATCCGTCGGGTACATGATCATCCGTCGGGTTGCCTTGTTGATCATCCGTCGAGTGGCATTGTTGTTTATCCGTCGGGTAGCTATCTGGCACTTGACTTCATTTCATTTATGCAGAATTACAAGACATCATCTATGTACAATTAATCAACCTATTCTGCATATCTAATTAAAGTCAACATGACTTGAGTGGTACTACAGAATCTAAATAAGGTGTATGCAGAAATGTGCTACAGACTCATTATTACACAAGCTACTCACTCGATGGATAATTAATCATCATCCGTCGGGACTATATTGAGTCATCCGTCGGGACTATATTCCTTATCCGTCGAGTGCTATATTTTTCACTAAGTAAAATCTACTAAGGTATTTTTTTTAATGAAATCATCAAGTTCACAACATATCCACAACCAATCTCCCCCAATTTATGTCTACTGGAATTGTAGCCATAAATTAAGAGAAACTTGATGATAACAAAACACCCTAAAAATACAACTTTAAAAGTAAGTAGATAAAACTGAAAGTGCTTTAAATAACAAAATGTACAAAGATTAGCTCACAGTCATTTTCAAGGTGCTCCTCTAGCCTGAGCAGATTAATCTAATTCCTTGAAGATCTGGATCTCTTTCCAAGCTTTCTGTTGTTTTCTTCTATCTGATTTTGGAGCTGTATGTGGAATTCCAGTTCATCAGATTCTGAGAGATTTAGCTTTTCTTGCATTTCCAAAAGAGTTTCATTGCTAGAGATGCTCAATTGGTCTTCTAATCTGAAAAATCTTCTAACTCCTTTGTCATCCATGAACTCCATCAGCCAGTAGGGCCTTAGATGCACTCTACTCCCTGTGTAAGGAATAGTTAGTCTTTGGGAGTGCATATTTAGCTCTAATACTCCTCAGTTCTTCAATCTTCTTTAGAACAAGTCTTCTTGCAGTTATGTTGAATCCAAAGTTCTTCTTGAATGATGACTAAACCTTTATTAGCACATATTGGCTTTCTTGAAGGATCTTGTGAAGTGGCCATTGAATCTCCTTTCCTCCCTTGTACTTGAAAACTAACCTTTCAGGTAGATTCCTGTAGGCATCAATCCCTCTAACTTCTTCCAGTTCATCTAGATAGAGGTTTAGATCAGAGAATTCCTTGATGTCACATAAGTACATGTAATCTCCCTTGTTGACTTTGGATTGAGCTTTGGTTAGAGATTTGGATTTGAGAGGTGACAGCTTCACTTTCTTGACTGCTCTTGACTTTGTTCTCTTTGGCTTGTTAAGGATTGGCAAATTGAAATCAGGAATTGGTAGACTTTCCCAGTCTATTGGTTCATCCTTCGGTACAATAGGTTCACCATGAATGTTCCTGTAAGGATCCACTGCCTTAATGTCTTCAAATACCACTGTGGGTTTTGATGCTTGAGTTGTAGTTGGAATGGATTCCTTAGGAAACTGATCCTCCAATTCCTTACCAACAAAGTTCAATTTCCTTTTGGTTCTTTTGGCCAATTCCTTGTATCTGTGAGATTTCTTCTTTTGTGGTTCAACTTGCTTCTTTGTATCTTGAGATTCTGTGACTTCAGATGGCTGAGCAGGAATTTGTTGTGTTGGTTTCACAGCTTGTAGCTTGGCCAAGATAGCAGCTTGCACTTTCTTTTGTTTAACTTTTTAGCATCTAGAGCAGCTTGCTTCTTTTCTTGCTTTAATCTTGCCTTTTCTTCTCTCTTTTGTAATATCCAGGATATCGCGTGTAATTATTTTTATAAATAAATAATTTTTATATGATTATTATGTGATTTTTGGTGAATTATCTGATGATTGGTGTGGATATGTGGATACTTATATGTGATAAAGTATAAGTATGTTATTTTTATTCTGACCAGAACAAAATATAGATAATTACGGTATTTTTCTTGTAATTTTTGGACTATTATATGATTTTATATTGATTTATGAAATTATTAATATTTTCTGAATAATTACAAAATTATTTTATAAAGCCGGGAATCGTCCGACTTCAACCGTTTTTACATTTTTACAACCCGAAACTCTTCCGAAAACTCCTTCATAACCCCATCTGGTAATTCCGAACATTTTCCGTGTTTTGACTTTTTCAATCCGGATTACGGTTTGACCCGTGCGTGGCCCGGCGCAAGATTTTCGATACGATAATTATTTCGGTGAATCAACAAAACCCGTATTCTCAAAGGACGGGATAATATTACGTTATTTTTGTATAAAATATTTTATAAGAAGCCCGGTTTGGATAATTATCCAATACGGGTATCAAATCGGATCGTTTTTGCAGTTACTTAGCGGTTAAGTAACTAATTTAACGATCCAAAATGATCCAAAACGAACCAATATTCCAAAAATATATATAGCCTATTTATTATTTCATTTTATTCGTTTATTCATTTGCAACTGGAGGTCGCCGTTAATGGCTTCTCCGGCCGTCGTAGTGAAGAAGGAGGAAGAAGATGCCAAACTTACAGTTTGGTCATCCTTCTTTCTCCCATTTTTTAAAAATCATCCTGTAAATTACAAATATTACAAATTCAGGATTTCTGTTTTAATTGTTTTCAAAAATTATATTTTAATTATTTGTAAATTCAAAAAATGTTTATTTAATTATTTTAAAAATCAGAAAAACATTTATTTAATTATTTTAAATACAGAAAATTATTTTAATTATTTATTTATCAAAAAATAAATCAAAATTATTTTATTAATTAATTTTAATTAGTTTTTAATTATTTTAATTAATCGATTAATTTATAATAAATTGATTAATTAATTTAATTAATTTTTATTTAATTAATTTTAATTGATTTAATAATTAGATTTAATTATCTAAAATTGATATAAAAATTCCGAAAAAATAGTTTCGAGCTTCGAAATATTATTTAAAATTATTTTCAAGGCTCGATAATTATTATAAAATTATTTCAAAGCCAAATTCGGATGTTCGAACCCTATTATTTAATTATTAAATGATTCGGAGTCCAATTTTAATTCCGAAAAATGTTCAAAAATTCGTAATAAATACCTGGAAAATCATTTTGACCCCAAATCTTCTTTGAAAAATTTTTTTGATCGAATACCTTACGTGTTATGTGCTACATGTTCACTGATTGATGCTTTATATGCCTATGTGGTTATGGTTTGACTGTTTTATTAATAACTTTTAATCCGTAAATCGGATTTGGGTGAAACGAAGGGTAGATAAAAGCTTATGACATCTATATGACGATTAGAATAATATGAGTATGAATAATTGATAGATACTTGTGATGCCTAGCAGAGTCAGCATGGCATAGAAAAGGGAATCAGTGATCCATAAATAGAATCAAAGTGTAGAAAGAGAAGGAAAGTTATTGATAAATAGAAGCAAATCATAGAAAGAGAAGAAAAGTGGTTGATGAATAAAATTGTTAGATGAGTACAAGTAAAGTGGAAATAGTCGGTGATAAGGCAAGTACTTCTGAACTTCTCTTCAAGATATATTGCAAATATTTTCGAACTGTTTTCATAACATGTCGCTATTATTCAAAATAATTCTTGTTCTATATTGCAAGTGCTTTAAACTATTTAACCTTGAACCCTGATTCTTATTGATCTTGAGCCATAAGCCTTATTCTTCATAAACCATTGATTGTTGAATTCCTAGATACGAGCCATACACATACGATACTACTTTACAAATACATATCTACCACATACTGATTCTGATATTGAATTTCTTAACATACCAACCCTTATCCCTTGTTTTACAGAAGACCAATTCTTGGAACCCTTGAACCCGTGGTCTTCTACTTTCTGATTCTTTCCTTGATTGAAAGCCAATCTTTTTGAATTCCTTGTTATACCGACATAGTATTGTGAATAACCCTCTGCTTCAAGATAAATGTTATTTATGATTCAGCTTATTGATTTACATTGGTTATCATATTGAATTATTTTAGAATTGGATGGTTTTATAAATGTGAACCAGATTCGTGGTCATACCAGATTCGTGGTCATAATAGGCCAATGCGTGCCTTGGATCCAGTATATAGAGCAAAGATGGGAGCCTTGCTCGGGGTTAGTGCGTGACTGATCAGCAGCCTAACCTTGGTTTTAAAATGAAAAGTGAATATCCAATTCTAATCATTTCTTTTTCAGAAACTTGATTCCTCTGAATCACTTCAATTGGTAATTGTTTAACCTCAATTGCTGCTACTATTACTTGCTGAGCTAGTAAGCTCACTCTTGCAATTTTTTTTATGTTTTCAACAGTTGAAGAAGAAAGCGTGGGTAACGAGGATTCCCTGTCCAGTGTGCGAGCTAGGGTTTCCGGTTAAATTGGATCGAGCAAGCAGAAACTTTATAGTGTAGGTGGGTTATGCAAGATTGTAACAACGATATCCTTAGCCATTATAAGTTGAACTAGTTGGGATTTGGTACGATATAATAAAAGATAAGGCTGTGGCTTGTTTTCATACTTTAACCTGTTGCGATCCGTGGTTGTATAGAGAAGGGTCAATGCATATAATACTTTGTGAGCCCCAAACTTCTGACCCGGGTTTGGAGGGGCCACATCTTTGCTTCAGCAAATTTAGGATGTCCAGCCACCACACAAATTTCTTTATCATTCCTGAAAACTTTAGCAATTCTCCTTTTCAAAGCTGAATCAGCTAGATCCTTGTAGAAGGCAATGGATATTGACAACAGTTTCTTCTCATCAGGCTTTGGTGTCTTATACACTGTATCCAAATGGTTCTTTAGTGATGATTTTGGATAGTTCACCCTTGGCTTCAAAAGTACTTCAGCCATTGGAGATTTGATGCAGGATGGCTATCCTCTTTCCAGATAGTTCATGCTCATTTCATTCACAGAGATTTTCCAGACTTGAGAGTGATGAATGGTTGACTTTTCTGGATTCTTTGCTAGCCCAAACTTTTTTTGAATATCCTCAACAATTTTCTCCCAGTTGATTGGATTCAACTGCTCCTTTTCAGCTGCTTTCAAAGTAGCTGTTGCTTCCTTTATTAGATCAATAATGTCCTTAGCTGGTGGCTTTGAGATAGTAATTGTAGGCACAATTACTTTGCTAACTTGAATATTGAGCACTTTTTGCTCCCCCTCACTCCTAGAACTCTCTTTCTACCCTTTTTTGTTATCATCAAGCTGAGTAGAGGAGGAGGTTTGTGCAGCCACCAGTTTCTGAAACAAGTCTGTTTGTTGAGCTTGGTATAGATGAATTGCTGTAAGAGATGCTTCCATTGCTGTCATTCTTATATCCAAGGCATCTATCTTTGTGGCAAGATCAGAATTTTTCCTGAGTTTTCTCTTAATGTCAAGCATTGTAACTTCTGGAAGTTTAGAGTCCATCTTATCAGAAATGGTCTTTTTCATCTCATCAATATCACCTTTGATAGTATTGACATCTTGAGCATGTTGAAAACCTTGGATTTGTTGTAGTTGCAGAGAAGCGAGATGTGCTTGAAGGAGCTTTTTGGTGCTGGCATTTGTGGTGGTTTGAAGAGCAGAATTTGCCTGATTTATGAGTTGAATCAGGGTTATCTTTAAGTAGTGTTCATCACATTGCTTTGAAAATGCCCAAGATGGCATGCCTGATCTTGAACTAGAGCCTACTTCTCCCCCTATGTCTAATGGCTCTTCTTCACTATCTTCACCTTCACCTCCAAAGAATTCTTCTGAACCACCAGTCTCATAATCAACATCACCAGCTGTAGAAGGCAAAGCTGTGATGGCATCCTTAGCTCTTTGCATGGACTGTGTGGTGTGCACCAAGTTTAGCATCCTTTCTGCATTAGCATTGCCCTGTCCATCTAGAAGTTGGTAGGATGGAACATGGTGAGTAAATGTCTCAGCATCTAAGGAGGTAGAATCTATAACAGCTTGAGTTTGCTGAGATAGTCCCTCCCTGTCTGCATCCTGGACATTCATTAACTCACTTACAATAACATCCACCCTTATATCTTCAGTACCTACTTTTCTCTCATTTTCTCTCTTTTCTTGCATCAAGATCTCACCTTGGCTCACCACCCTCACACCCTCACCTTCACCATCTAAGGTGGGACTCCTCACACTCTCTTTTGCCAATCCTGAAGAACTGGATCGCATATTTTCACTCTTTTCCTCTCCTTTTTCCTGGGAGCAACCCAGACTCTCACTCAGTTCACTCCCTTCCCTCAATCCTAAGAGTGATTATACTATCACTAAGTCTTCTGCACTTAAGATAATTGATGAAATTTGAAGCTGTGCAGAGACACTCGATAGATAAGGGATATCCGTCGGGTTAGCAGTTTGACTATCCGACGGATAACTGCTGTTAAGCTTATCCGTCGGGATACAATCACTACTCGACGAATGAGCAGTATCCATCGAGTGAGTAGAAATGAATGTGTTAGGAGTGGAAACTATTGTGGACTCTGTGCAGATTGATGAGAATTTTGGCACAAATGTCTCAACAGTTTCTGAAAGAATTGGCAAGTGAGCCAACAAATCATCCAAAAGATGATGCTCACTTGCACTAGATTTTAGCTTCCCCAACAGAGTTAAAGAAGGGGAATCAGGAATTGATGTGTTGATCATATCCACATCCAGAGAGTTTGTGGGAGAATTTGGTGTTTGAGGTGATTCTATAACTAAAAATTTTGGCTGATTCCACATTTATTGGAGCCATATCAAACTGACTTTGAAAAGGTGCAGTGACTGTGTCTTTAGCACCAGTTTGCACAGTGTGTAAACCCTGTGCATCCCTAAGGGTTTTTGGTTTCTTCTTTCTAGTATAGGTTTGGGGTGAGTTTGTGTCCCTTACCCTTTTGGCCTGTGCTCTTGGCTGAGAGCTTTGTTCAATAGTCACATCCTTTTGGGAGGATGCAACTAGCAATGAGCTTATATCCTTATTAAGCACTGCAGTTTATTGAGCACTGCAGTTTATTGGGAAACTGCAGTGTGGCTAGGCTGGGAAACACTCACCTCGCCAACCTTATCCTTAGGGTTTCTTTGATGTTCACCCTATCCCTCACCTTTCTTACCCACCTTCACACTCCCCTCTTTGGTTTGGTGGATTTTGCAACTGGCATCTTTTGAGAGATACCAGAGGGGGCTTTCTTTTACTTGGATTTAGAAATTTTTGATGGTTTGGTAGCTTGGGTAGGCAATTGTTGGGTCATTGACACAGTTTCCAGAGCTACACTATAAGGCAAAGAAATTTGTGAGGCTGGAAGAGTAGGGATAACTGAACTTACCTCACTTACCTGAGGTGCCTCCATAACAGGAAAATAGAAGAATGGCACCTCTTTGTGATGGTTTACCCTGTTCAAATCTGCAATAATCCTTCTCTCTTGAACCCAACACTCTAATTTGTTGGTTGGGTTCTCAAGCACAATATCCTTAGAGAGGTGGTTAGCAATCATCATTAAAAATCTAGAACTTAAATCCCAACTCAATTATGATAAAATCACTAAAGTTAAAAAATTTATCAGTAACAAGCATGTTAAGCATAGAGATATTGACAGAATCAAAATTACTGATTTTACTAGAAAAGACCTTGGTAACTACATCACACAGATAACTCCATTCCTTTCTATTTCCCAACCTCTTAATTTCACTTAATTTAGAAGTAGAGAGTGCATAGTTCATGGAGTTAAGCATGTTAATAATGTCAGTGTTAGTGTGTGGTAAAGTTACAGTATTATCAGGAATCTTGAAACATGCTTTAACAATGTAACTATTAACACATAATTCCTTACCTTTAATAGTGAAAGTGATAGTCTTATCAGCTGAGTTGTATGTAGCAGTTGTCCACATCTCTTCAACAACCTCACAGTAGATGTGGGTGATTCCAGCATGGCATAGTTAAGTTTACAGTTCTTCATAAAATCCATCATCTTGTGGTAGTCACCAGACTGTTGAATCCCCTTATTCACAAGAGCAGTGAAGTTGTCCTTCTCATAAATAAATCCAGTTTGAGACATTATCTTGACGACAGGTGCCATTGTTAGAGAGTAAAAACTTGCAGAGAGAGAGTAAGTGCTTTTGAGAAAGAAAAAAATTAGAGCAGATGATTTGAGAATGATAAAAGAAAAGTAATGAAAGTGAATTAAGATTTTATAATACCTCAAAAATAACTGTCAAAAATAATAAAGTAAAATAAAGTAACCAATAAGAATTTCCCAAAGTAGCCGTTTAAAAAAAATAAACTGTAAAAATTCCATCAATTATCGATCGTGTTATGCTTACAAACTATAAGTCTACTCGATGGATAATGTTCAGAAAATCAACGGCTAAGAATAAGACAATTCGATGGATGAGGATAAACAGTTATCCGTCGAGTCATAAAATATTCCATAAAAGTAATTGATTTTATTAACAAATAGTATACCGACGGATGATCAAACTCGATGGATAGTGATCATCCGTCAAGATGTAAATTTTGACTTAGCCAAAATTTCATCCATGACTGAAAAATCAATTAAATTTCTGGCTGCATTACAACTTGCAAACAATCTATAAAGATTCAAGAGTAATTTAGCATACCTAACTCACTTACCAACCTTGAAAAGGTAGATTCATCTAGTGGCATGGTAAATAATCTGCAAGCTGCTTTTCCCTTGGAACAAAATGTAGTTCCACAGTACCATTCATTACATGTTCCCTTATGAAGTGGTACTTGATGTCTATGTTTTTTGTCCTTGAATGCTGTACTGGATTTTCAGTGATGGAAATTGCACTTATGTTATCACAGAAAATGGTAATACTTTCAACTTGTAAACCATAGTCTAGCAATTGGTTTTTCATCCATAAAATATGTGCACAGCAACTGCCAACAGTAATATATTCAGCTTCAGCTGTAGAAGTAGAAACTGAATTTTACTTTTTACTGAACCAGGACACAAGCTTGTTTCCTAGAAATTGACAGGTTCCTGTTGTACTCTTTCTATAAATTCTACAACCTGCATAATCTGCATCTGAATAACCAGTTAGATCAAAACCAAAATCTCTAGGGTACTAAATGCCAAGTTTTGGTATTTCCTTGAGATATCTGAAAATTCTCTTAATAGCTATTAAGTAAGATTCTCTAGGATCAGCCTGAAATCTAGCACACAAACATGTAGCAAACATTATATCTGGCCTACTAGCTATTAAGTACAGAAGTGAGCCAACCATGCCCCTATAACTTGAAATATCCACAGACTTTTCAGTAGTGTTTAATTCAAGCTTAGTTGCAGTGGCCATGGGAGTTTTTGCAGATGTGCAATCCATTAGATCAAACTTCTTTAAAAGATCATAAATGTATTTAGTTTGACTAATGAATATTCCATCACTAACTTGCTTAACTTGCAAACCAAGAAAGTAAGTTAGTTCTCCCATCATACTCATTTCATACTTACTTTACATCAATTTGGCAAACTTTTTACAAAGTTTTTCATCTGTAGAGCCAAAAATAATGTCATGTACATAAATTTGAACAAGTATACTAGAGCCATTAACATTTCTAAATAAAAGAGTTTTATCTACAGTACCTCTAGTGAAGTGATTCTCTAAAAGAAACTTTGACAAAGTGTCATACCAGGCTCTAGGTGCTTGCTTCAGTCCATAAAGTGCTTTCAAAAGATAGTAAACATATTCTAGAAAATTTGGATCTTCAAAACCAGGAGGCTGACTGACATAGACTTCCTCCTCCAAATCTCCATTCAGAAAGGAACTTTTGACATCCATTTGATAGACTTTGAAATTTGCATGGGCTGCTTAGGCTAAGAAAATTCTGATGGCTTCAAGTCTTACAATAGGAGCAAATGTTTCTTCAAAATCTATTCCTTCTTGTTGACAATAGCCCTTAGCAACCAATCTAGCTTTGTTCCTGACTACTATGCCATTTTCATCCATCTTGTTTCTGAATACCCATTTGGTGTCTATTGGATTCTTTCCTTTAGGCTTGGTCACCAGCTTCCATACCTTATTCCTCTCAAATTGGTTTAGCTCCTCTTGCATAGCTAAAATCCAATCAGGATCCAACAGAGCTTCTTCTACCTTCTTTGGTTCTTCCTTAGAAAGAAAGCTGTTGTATAGACATTCTTCTTGAGTTGCTCTCCTTGTTTGAACTCTAGAAGATACATCACCAATGATGAGCTTAAAGGGATGATCCTTTGTCCATTTCCTTTGTTGAGATAGATTAGCTCTAAATGAAGAGGCCTCATTGTTGTCTTGATGTGTAATTGAGTTTAGATTATTAGAACTCCCCCCGAGTTAATGGATCTTTGATTTGAGAAAGGGGAACTTTCTGTAAGTGATCTATTCTAACCTCCAGCTTCTTTTGATGACCCGACGGATGGTGAATTTTGAGTACGGATGGATTAAGCTGGTTGTCTCCCGACGGATAAAGCAGATTGTCTCCCGATGGATGAAGCATTATGCAACTCGACAGATGTTGAATTTTGTGCTTCATTGGTAGTGGATTTTTCTGCATTATCCTTTGATACTGTTTCATGATCACTTTCATCATCACTGTCATCACTAACCATCTCCACATTGTCAAATTTGAGGCTCTCATGGTAATCTCCATCTTGTAGTCCTTTAATCTTTTTATCATCAAACACAACATGTATTGATTCCACAACAATATTGGTTCTTAGATTGTAGACTCTATATGCATTACCAACAGCATATCCAACAAAAATTCCTTCATCTACTTTAGCATCAAACTTCCCATTCTGATCAGTTTGATTTCTCAAGATATAACATTTGCAGCCAAAGACATGAAGAAAATTTAGAGTTGGCTTCTTGTTCTTGAACAATTGATAGGGAGTCATGCATTTTTCTTGATTAACCAGAGAAATATTCTGAGTGTAGCATGCAGTATTTACAGCTTTTGCCCAAAAATATGTTGGTAACTTAGACTCTTCAAGCATTGTCCTTGCAGCTTCAATAAGTGATTTGTTCTTCCTTTTTACTACTCCATTTTGTTGTGGACTTCTTACTGCTGAAAACTCATGCAAAATCCCATTTTCTTCATAAAATGCTCTCATGACAGAATTCTTGAACTCAGTTCCATTGTCACTCCTGATTCTTCTAACTTTGAAATCAGGATGATTATTGACTTGCCTTATGTGATTGATGATGATTTCACTAGCCTCATCTTTAGACTTTAGGAAATATGTCCAAGAGAACTTTGAGAAATCATCTACAATTACTAGGCACAATATTTTCCTTGAGATGGACAACACATTGACTGGTCCAAACAAATCCATGTGTAGCAGTTGCAAAGGTTCTTCAATTGTTGAATCAAGCTTCTTTCTAAATGATGCTTTGATCTGCTTTCCTTTTTGGCAGGCATCACACAATCCATCCTTAGAAAACTCCACTTGAGGAATACCTCTAACCAGTTCTTTATTTACAAGTTCATTCATGGTCTTGAAGTTTAAATGGGATAGCTTCTTGTGCCATAACCAACTTTCATCCTGACTTGCTTTGCTGAGGAGACAAGTAATAGATTCTGCATTTGATGAGTTGAAGTCAGCTAGGTACACATTTCCTTTTCTCACTCCAGTGGGAACCACTTTGTTGCTCCTTTTGTTTGTCACAACATAGGCTTCGGAGTTGAAGTTTACTGAATTGCCTTTATCACATAGCTGGCTGATACTCAACAAATTGTGCTTGAGACCATCCACTAAGGTAACCTCCTCAATGATGACATTGTCTTTTGAAATCAAGCCATATCCCACAGTATAACCCTTGCTGTCATCTCCAAAAGTAATACTTGGGCCAGCTCTTTCCTTGAACTCTGTGAGCAGGGTAGAATCACCAGTCATGTGTCTTGAACAGCCACTATCCAAGTACCATAGATTCTTTCTGTTTCCCTGCACACATAAAAATCAAATCAAGTTGATTTTGGTACCCAAGTTTCCTTGGGTCCTTCCTTGTTAGCTTTCTTTTTCTGTTTCTTAGGTTTGATCTCATTTGACTTGGGGATATCAGATTCATCCTTAGTCAGTTGAGTTGGACCTTTGAAACCATTGATTACAGCAGAATTATTAGGCATATTTTGATTAACATGAAATGGCATGCTACTAGTAAACATGTTATTCTAGTAAGGCATGCTAAATGGCATTTGTGGCATACTAAATGCAGCATAATAAGGATTAGGTGCAAATGGCATATTAGCAAACTGTGCATTCATATTCTGTGTAGACATAGCATTCATAGGCATAGAAGGCATGGCATTTATGTTGGGAAAATGAGGTGGCACAAATATGGAAGTAGGCATGGCAGTTTTGCAATTAATAGACAAATGATTTTACACTACCACACTTGACACAGATTTTTCTAGGAGCATATTTATCAGGTGTGTAGTTGTTATGCTTGTTAATTCCTACTTTACCATTTATATTATTTTTCTTTTTAGCCTCTATTTTAACCTCAATCTTTTCCAGTCTGTCACTCAATTGCTTGACAGTCATATGACCAACATTAGCCTTTTTCTCCTTCTTCACTTGACTGGATTCTCCTGGAACAAAATTCTTGGAAACTGATCCATATTTCTCATTTAACTTGGAAAGTTTGGCTTTACTCACAGGTTTGCTCACAGTCGACGGATGAGGATTTATATCACTCGACGGATAACCCTTTTTGTTATCCGATGGATGACCCTCATCATCCGTCGAGTCTAAATCTGTTAGCAATTCTTCAACCAAATTGGATTCCAGCTTCTCCTTATTCTTCTTCCAGGCTGCATCACAAAAGGACTCAATACCTTGAACTTTGGTGATTTGAGCATGAACATCTCTAGATGTTTTTCATGCCTTAATCACCTCTTGTTCTCGTTCAAGCTGTTTCTTCAAGATCTCTTCTTTCTTCAAGGACCCAGTTGATTCATCCTTAGCAATTTTACACTCAATTCTCAATTTTTCAAATTTAATGAATCGAGACTCTAACACATTATTTCTCTCACTTAAAAACAAATTATTTTCTTTGATTTTAGCATTTTCCTTAGTAAGAGACTTAAGTGTAACACGCAAATGATATAATTATGTAGACATGTCATTTATTGCATCATTACACTCAACTTTAGATAAATGTGCAAGGTTAGTGGTTATTACCTGATTACTTGAAGAACTTGTCTCTGTTTCATCATACTTAGCCATTAGGGATAGATTGACATAGCTGACATCCTCATCCTCATCCAGACCATCTGCTTCCCAGTCATTTTCTTGTGTAATGAAAGCCCTTTCCTTTTGTTTGAGCAACTCAAAGTATTTCTGTTTATAATCCACAGGCTCAAACTTCTTTTTGCTGGAATCTAACTTTCTACACTCACTGGCAAAGTGCCCTACTAAGCCATATTTGAAACATTTGAATTTTGATTTATCCACCATGTTTCTATTTGGCTTAGCTGCTCCAAAGTTCTTCTTGAACTTGAGCTTGGCAAATCTTCTGGAAAGAAATGCAAGATGTTCATCAATATCCTCCATATCATCTTGGCTCAAAGAATCTTCATTTTTTGCTACCAGCCCCTTGCCCTTATTTTCACAGACCTTTGAAGTTGATTCAACAGATTCCATCTTCATCTCATTCTCTTTCTCTAACTCAGCAACTAGTGCAATGGATCCTCCTTTCTTCTTTCCTCTCTCCATCCTCTCATCTTGCTCTATTTTAAGCTCATAAGTTTTCAGGATGCCATACAGTCTCTCCAAAGTAAACTCCTTGTAATCTTGAGGTTTCTCAATGAGACTGTCATAGGTTTCTATTCCTTTGGAAGAGATCTAAGGAACTTAAGATTGAAGTCTTTTGTCTGATAGACCCTTCCATGCAACTTCAGAGCATTTAGTAGTTTTTGAAATCTACTAAAAATGTCAGTGAGAGACTTACTATCTTCACTATGAAAGTGCTCATATTGCTGAATTAGCAGCTGCATCTTATTTTCTCTGACTTGTTCAGTGCCAGCACAGATAATCTGTATTGTGTCCCAAACTTCCTTGGCAGTTTTGTAATTGATGATGTTGTCAAACATGTCACCATAAACTCCATTGAATAGAATATTCATGGCCTTCTTATCCTTCCTGACTTGTTCAATATCAGGATCTGACCATTCATGCCTTGGCTTGGGAACTGATGGCTCATTTCCAGTTGCAGCTCTCATTGGTACATGAGGGCCTCTCTCTATGCAATCTACGTAAGCCTCATCTTGGGAAAGTAAGTGAAGATGCATTTTTACCTTCCAGTGATGGTAATTATCTTTGTCCAGAAAAGGAATCTTGACTCTTACATCCTTCTTGTTCATCTTGCTGTTTGTTGTGATCTTTAAACTCTTTGTTCTTCAAGAGCTTGCTCTGATACCAATTGTTAGTCCCTAACAATGCAACAAGAATTACAGAAGGGGGTTGAATGGAATTCTTAAACCTTTTTAAAAAATATAAAATGTTCTATCTTAATAATATATAAGTGTTTGATTTACAAAGTGCGGAATAAGAAGTTAGTAAAATCAAAACACAAGTAATTAAAAACAAAAGTCTTTAAAAACTTTCTGGTGGATTTGAATGTATCCACAAGAGATATATATTATATCAAGAGAACTCTGTGTAGCAAGATTAGCTCACAGCTGCTTACAAATATGAACAACTAAGTTTACAGAGAAATGCTAAGGATGCAGCTTACAATTGTTTCTCTGAGATTATGTTCTTAGTCTTGTTCTTTTTGTTCTATTTGCTACTTCTTGGTTTATATATCACCAAGATTACAAAGTAATAAGACAAGATAATAAAACAAAACCTATCAAGTCTAATACTATGTTGCTTCATTACTCTTTTTCAGCATCTTTGAATATCTTCATAATAGCATGGAAATGACAATGCTTCTTTGTTCTCTAAAACCCAGTTGAATAGGCTTCCACATTTCTTTTGCATACACTCGACGGATATGACTATGTTGTCACTATCAAAAGATCTTTGAATTGATTATCCGTCGGGTACATGATCATCCGTCGGGTTGCCTTGTTGATCATCCGTCGAGTGGCATTGTTGTTTATCCGTCGGGTAGCTATCTGGCACTTGACTTCATTTCATTTATGCAGAATTACAAGACATCATCTATGTACAATTAATCAACCTATTCTGCATATCTAATTAAAGTCAACATGACTTGAGTGCTACTATAAAATCTAAACAAGGTGTATGTAGAAATGTGCTACAGACTCATTATTACACAAACTACTCACTCGATGGATAATTAATCATCATCTGTCGGGACTATATTGAGTCATCCGTCGGGACTATATTTCTTATCCGTCGAGTGCTATATTTTTCACTAAGTAAAATCTACTAAGGTATTTTGTTAATGAAATCATTAAGTTCACAACATATCCGCAACAATAACCATCCAGCCCGTAGAGCATTTTGATGTCAAATCATTTTGAATTCAAAACTTCCCAATTCAGGGTTCGCAAATAACTCGAAATAATGGGTATTTGCTGAAGAGAGCAATCGATAATATAGGAACAATAATGAAAGGAACATTCATAATAAGAGTAATTGTAGCGAAATATAAAACAGTTAACTAACAATAACACGAAATCCGCAATTTAGCGAGCTAATCTGCGGATAAAATTAATTCAAGAAATTCCCAAGATAGTCTTAAAATTCTCAAAATAATTAAAAACTGATAATATAAAATTCTAATAATTTTAAATCATTTTTGAAATGCGCATCAGACCTGTATTTTAGCGAATTAACGAATAAACGCGCGAGTGGATAAAAGCTAGAAAATTTCCAAAATTATTTTAAAATTCTCGAAATAATCTAAACTTAATAAAATAAAATTTTCATGATTCTTTTGAAGCATTCTGGAACTAAATACCGATTTTACAATTAAATGCAATCAGAAAATCATTTAGGAATAAATAATCAATAAAATATTGATTTCTACATTTTATAAATTCCTAAAAATAATAAATAAAATTATAAAATAATAAAATAATTTTAGCATTTATAAGAATAAATATTCAGTAAAATTACATTAAAAATGAATTAAATTCATACAGTTCGATAATTAATTATAAACTTAATCTTCACATCCAGAAAATCATAAAAAATTAATAATACAGCAAAACATAGCTCACAGAACCATCACATATTTTATTTATTTAATAATTCAATAATTATATTTATATATCGGATCCGAAAATAGGTTACTTAGTCGCTAAGTAACTAAAAAGACGATACGATTTTAATGCCAGACTTGGATAATTATCAAAACAAAGCTTCCCATAAAACACTTTATACGAAAATAAGGTAATAATATCTCGCCTTTTGAGAATACGGATTTTTATCGATCTATAAAATGATTAGCATATCGAAAATTTCACGCCAGGACTCGCACAGGTCAAACTGTATTCCGGATTGAAAAAGTAAAAACACGGAAAGTGTTTAGAATTATCAGATTAGGTTAGGAAGGAGTTTTCGGAAGAGTTTCGGGTTGTAAAAATGCAAAAAAGGTTGAAGTGGGACGATTTCTGATTCTAAAATATAATTTTATAATTACGTAAAAATAATCATTATTAATTCTATAAATTCTTATAAAATCATATAATAATCCAAAAATTACCAGAAAAATACCAAAATTATCTATATTTAATTCTGGATAACTACAAAATTAAAACATCTTAATTTTATCAGATATCAACACCCAAATATTAATATCAATCATCGAATAATTCACCAAAATTCATATAGTAATCACCTCATAATTATTTATTGATAAAAATAATTACATAATATTTCTCGAATGTTACATCCTTCCCCCCTTAAAAGGATTCTGTCCTCAGAATCATGCTAAGGAACAGACCATGATATTTTCTAAGTATCTCTCTTATAATTTCTCAGGTTTTATCACTTTAATCACAACTGAAACGTCTCTCACCGACATCAAATCTATCAGTTAGTCACGTAACCTGACCCAAATCTCCATTTCACACATATGGAGCTAAATTACTCTTCCTAGTCATATACATTTAAACATCTTATGAACTCGTTATGCCTATAACAACAAGGCCAACTCATTCACAATCGCTCTATCTATCTCATTGTCTCAAAGGGCTAAGTTAATTTATACTAATCTGCTTCTCTTTCTAATTCTAATAATTAGTGTTCATGAACTTCCCATTTTCACTGACTGTTCTACTTTACTTTTCATGTCTTCTTCCGTTCGGTTAGTCTGGCCTATGATCATTTTCCAATCGTATTCGAGAATCTTTAATCGATCTCTTGTACTTTTTATTCATCTATGCCCGATATACTGAGCTCTTAGCGTCTTATGCTTCGAAATGTCCTACATCTATTCAAAAGTTTAAACTTAAAGAAAAAATTTCAACAATTGCATTTAATTTACCACTTAACAGTATATCCCAATTTCTTTTCACTCACTATCAAATATTTTCACCGCGAGAATCTTTTACTATCTGAAAGATAAAGTATTAATTTGGAATGGGCCAAATCATAAATTTATTCAAACCAAACTCCTGATACTAATACTCATTTTGTTGTTATATCAAATTAGATATCAATATGAATTTTGATGCTCACAACGTCCCATACTGAAGTCAACATCAATCATCTATATTAATACCACCTTTGATATTTAACAACAAAGTAAGTATCAGCATAAATCGGAAAATAAATTAAAACCATAAATTTAATTTTACAACTTTTCCAATTTCCTTACCAATTTCTCAGCAACCCTAATGATGTTCACTCTTTCTTTTCTACTGAAGACATCTACCCTAGATGGACTTTTCCTGGTTGGTAGTTAACCAAACAACCGTAGCTTATAATCAATTATGACCAGAATTCATATATGTGAAGCTTACAATGCAGTTACTACCTTTTACCCTTCGCAGACATATCCTCATGTGTTCAACTTGGTCTTCTTTAGTCCTTGAATGGCAGAGGATGTTATAAATAAATACAATTACACTATCCAAATACTCCTTATACATTATGTTCATTCAATCCTCAGACCTACAAATTCCGATAATTGATGCATAAGCTCATATCTCCATTCTTCTTTTTCCATGACCACTTTTGTGCATAGTACGAAATGCTTCTTATTTTATTATTCCTTCATTCCACACTCCTGAAGTTTCCTTAACTCATTACTTCATTTCTAATGGACCATACGATACTGGGCTTTCGACACCAGCTCGACTCGGTGCAGTATCCAATGAGAAATATCACTGTATGTTCTGAGGTAACCTTGATAAATTATTCGTTAAAACCTTCGGGACTTCATTTTAATTATGGAGAATTCCGATGTGAGATTTATTATAACGTTCTTCTCTAACAGTTCACCAAGAATACTATTGTTTAATCTTTCCTTGTTTACACGTATTCTTGGAACGAATTCTTATATCCAATTATCGACGTTTCACTTTATTCCCCTATCAGTTCTGGCACAACTGACATTCACAACTTGCATATATCCTGGACTATTTTATAAAATTTCTTTATCATCCTTTTTATTCCACTTCTAGTCTTAATTAGTTCTCCTTTCTCGTTGTTCATTATCTCTTTTAAATATAGGGAATTTCTTTTTCTTGATCATACTAATCTATTCATTATTAGATACGTTATTTTTGGAGTTAACACTGGAATGAAGGTTTTTATTTATAATATTTAAATTCTTACTAACAGAATTATTAAAATTTATCGGTAGCTATTTTCTTATTCTTGCTTAACTCATCATGAATCGCGTATTTGACTTTCCCTCATTGATCAACATCTCTTTTTCCTGAGTTCACATGCGGACTTCATCAGTCTCCGTCTTACATTAGATGCTTGGATTTGTGAGCTTTCCGCTACTTTACAACAACTTTCATTCAATCGCCATTTGAAATGAGTATACCTTTAAGTCCTTCCTGGAACGTCATTACAGATGATGACATCTCTTTGTTTTGTCTTATACCTTCAGTTCTTGGAAACACTCTTCTTGTTTATCGCAAAGGTCTATTCATCTAGATAAAACCTCGCACATGTCTGCAGTAAAATCCCGCTAATTCTACTAAACTTTAAATTTCTGTTAATGCCATTACTTCTTCCAAATTGCTAATTGCTTTGATTTCGGATCTAAAAATCATGTTAGAGCATGACTCAATCTAATTGAATCGATCTCTGTTTAACTAACTATTAGTTGGTAAAGTTGATCAATTAACTCTTTTAACGGATCACTTAAACCAAGTGATGATTAGCTAACTAGAATCAAAGACCAATTATATAAAGTCGGTTTGGACATAACAACTTTTCCGAAGAACCGAGATCGCAATCATTTGGACTACCAATGAGAATGAAAATACACTTCTTTATCCCTAAAATAGGGTAATTTCTGAAAATTTGGGCAGCATTTCCCCTATACCATCGACTACCAGTCGGACTCAAGACGACACCATCAATTAACCAAATCATCCACAATCATATCCACCCACTTCCATCAACCAAATTCATCCATTCACCATAAATCAAAATCATCAGTTCAACATAATTCATAATACATCATACTGATAATCATATGTACTACTGACATAGCATATATCTTTTAATTGGAATAGGGTCTTAAATCAACAATGATTAACATGACCATGCTTTTCTTAGTTCTTTCAAAATTGTTAGGCCACATAACACTGTAGAACGGGGTTGAATACAGTGTTTTCACAATCAAATCGATTTAACACAAGTATGTAACAAAAATCAAGTATATTGAATAAACTCTGTTATAATAAGAACTGTTGTTCTCTCTCAGTGATGAACAAATATCACTAAGAGCTGTTAGGTTACAATGTATAATCTTCTCAATAATGATAACACATCTAGTGTAAACTCTAAGTTTATGTTTATAGAGTACACAATTATAAGATAACTTCTAATTGATATGGAATATAATTCTATCTCCTAAAATATATCAATCAGATATCTTCTACAAGTCTTCTAGTCTTCTAACTCTTTCCATGCATATCTTCTTTTATTTTAATCTTGATCTTCTACTGTAAATCAGCTTCCTTCCTTATATGAAAGTCTTCCCGCACTTAAGTTCTGATATGACCTTAAGTTCTGATATTAAGTTCCGACTTCCAGTAAGTCCCGATTTCAGTAAGTCCTGATATGTCCTGTTCGTTAAGATCTAAAAAGTAAACATGAATCATATTATACGTGACATCTCAAATATATCTAACAATCTCCCCCAACTTGTAAATTATGCAAAATATACAAGTTAATAGATTTGATGATGTCAAAAACACCTAAGTACAAATGCAATAAGAGTTTAACTAGATATCTAACTACAACTTACAGTCCTTGTAGCTTTTACCAATCTCACTGAGTCAATCTGAATCCATAATGATTCTTGACAAAGCTTGATATCAGTTTTTCTTCTTTAATTCTCAGGACTTGAGAGAGTGTAATCTTGACTTGCTTCATCTTTTCATTCTGACTTCCAATCTGGTAGATTACAGTCCTTAAAGTAGAGATATGGTTTCTTTCTAAACCATCATTCGGTCTTATTACCCTAGGATGAGAAGAATCTTCATTGTAGCATAGACATTTCCCATTCAGTAACACTTCAAGCTTAGCAGAATCCTTCTTCATTGGAGTTTCACTTCCATCATTTTCAACAATACTAACAATGAATTCTGTAACTCTTGAACCAGAAATTCTTGCTTTATCTCTGATGGTCTTCAATATGAAGTTTGACCATCTCCTGGTAATATCAGACTTTACCTCTAAAAGGTAATGAAAGAATTGAAGTTCTTTCAGTGATTTTTTTAACACATCTGATTCTGACATTTGATATGTCCTTCCATCTTCAAGAAATAGAATCAGATTTTCCTTGACATTGTGCTTGTCATGAGCATCCGGTACCACTTAAACATATATAACCTTATCAAGGTATTTCTGTGTAACATCTTCAAGAGGTCTGTCAGTTAATAGAAAAAATGGATCTCTAGTAAGCACTTCAACTCCTGTTTTTATCTTAGCTTTATCAGAACCTAGTCCAGCTCTGTCTCTTGCTTCTCTAGCATTTAATCCAACAGTCATGAAATCAGATAACAATTGGCTTTTCTTTGGATCTGATGATTTGACATTTTTCCACAGAAGTTTCTTTTTGTTAGCTACTTTCATTTTGTCTAAATCAACTTGAGCACTATCAGAACTTGCTGTTTCAATTATAACTTGCTGTTATTCACTCTAAACAACTTGCGCTTTATTAGAGGTTGTCTTTAATTCTTCAGAAATCTTCTTTCTTTTCAGAGTTTGAACATCTTCATCTTCAACAATAATATCATCAGTAATTTGAACCATTTTGCACACTGGTTTCATCAGGATTTGAGGAATTTTCATCTCGAGTGGCTTGGTTGGTTCATCAACTTTTCCTTTCTCTTTGTCTTTGGGATCAAATTCAGATTGTGATCTTATTTTGATGCCTCAGTACTTGACTTCTCCTTGATCATAATGCCTTTTACCTTAGGCCTTGGAGGTTTCTTTGCAACAGAAGCTTTTGGCTTTAGATTTATCTTTTCAGCTTTAAATCTAGCTTCTTCCTCCTTGATATTTTTTAAATCCATTCCAGGATTATGCTTCAAAAATAATCTTCTAGTAATTTCCTCATCAAGTGTCTGAATCTTGGGATCCTTGTAGTAGACAGTAGTCTGCTTTCCCTTGAGCTTCAGAGTTTGCATAAACCTTTGAGAATCTTGACTTCCACCTTGTATCAGAATATTAGGCTTTGTCATCAGACTTTGCTCATCAGAACTTGATATCAGATTTTGAGTTTCAGTACTTGCTATCAGATTTTGAGTTTGAGCAGCTTCAGAACTTGTCTTCTTTTGAGTAGAAGATTTGTTTGCTTCAGTAATTAGTTTCCTTGAAGAAACCTTGCTACTTTGCTCTTTACCTTAAACTTGACCTCTGCCCTTGCTAGGGTTTCCCTGGTCATCAGCTTCATCATCTTTCTTTTTCAGTATTTGATCATTAGAGCATTTGGACTTAACTATCTTCTCCCCCTTTTTGGCATCATCTGATAGTAGGAGTGAGAGAAGAAGTTCAACTGAAGATTGGATCTCATCCAATTGAGCCTGTTGAGAAGCTTGATTAGCCAGGACCTCAGAGATTTGAGCTTGTTGCTTCTCTTGAGCTTTCTCAATTGCTTCTACTTTTTCAGAAATAGGTCTGATAAACCTCTTTTTGTCAAGCTTGGTCTCCATATCTAGCTTTTCAGCTTTTTCAAGAAGCTTATCAACCTTTTCTTGAGTTTGTGAGTGTAGACCTTGAAGGTTCTTGGTAGATAGAGCAGTGATCTTGATATCAGAATTCATCATCAGCTCATCAGCTCATCAGCTTTAGCAATGTGCTCTGTCAGAACTTTAGAGAATATTAGAGAGAGAGAGAGAGAGAATAAGAGAGATTAAGAATAGAAAAGTAGGTCAAAGATTAGAAAATCTTTTAACTCCCGTATATATACTCTCTCCACTCAACAGTCCTTTTTAGAAGTAAAACAGACACTTGTACACCAGTCAGCCAGTAAATAGTTAAAGCAGATTTAGTCGACACGAGAAATAAGCAATAATTAACGTGCACATGCAGTTTTTCAAGACAAACACTTTTACCACTAACCCAAATGATTATGGCTATTTTTATCCCACCTAATTATATTCTGATTAATTATGACCATTACAATATTTACCACAAATAAGTCAAGTAAATAATAATGCCACGTAAGCATCAGAGTTTCCATCAGAATTTAATATTAGAACTTGACTATTATCAGATTTTAAGAGTCATCAGAACATGGCTTCTGTACTCAAAAAGTGAATGTCTTTTTTCTATGATTCCTCATATAAATACTGACTTGTTTCTTCAAAATTTTAATCATCAGGACTTCCATCAGAGCTTGTCCTCATAATTTATGCATATGACACTTAACTGTTTATCTGAAACAACTTGATCACCACAGTAATTTTCATCATTCATATGGAGTGATAGTGTGTGCATTAGCAAAATATTAGATAAAGATTAAAGTCTGATATACTTCAGTACATCTTAGAAATAAGGCATAACTAAGAAAAGTGCTTAAAATCTATCATTAATAATGAAGTCTACTATAGGATAAATTTGTGCATGAGTCCACCTCAACTGTTTGTGCTCATTTTATGCATCTTTTAGAATTCTTTTTCACAGTGGCTTCTCAGTGTAAATGAGTCACTAATGCTATCAGAATTTATGCTATTATCGGAGTATTTTTCCAGTAATCAGAGAATGTGAAAAGTCACCAAGAAAGATTTATTTGCTTTTCTAATGCATATTACTTAATACCAGCAATGCACTTGGGTCTTCCCTTCCATATATTTACTCTAGATCTCAAAGGAGTACTTGACTTTAATTTTCTTTTCTTTTCTTTTTGTTTCTTTAGATAAGTGAGGCTTATCAGCATTTAGGTTATCCTTAAGATTTACTGACATCAGAATTTGACAGATAAGAAGCAAGAATCTAGTTTGTGACTTAGTAATAAGATACACAAAGTAAATTTGACTAAGTTCAAAATCAGAATTTGCTTGTGTTAATGAATTTCCACATAAACAACTAATTCAAACATGGGATTTCTAGTATGTTAAAGACTACTAGGTCAGCATCTAGCACAGTAATCCTCATTAGATTGAATAGCCATACAATATTCAAATCACTATCAGAGTATATAGATCCACATCAGATAACAATCAGTATTTAATGTATTTCAATTTAAGAACAGATTACATGAAGATAAGACAATCTGTAAACACTGATCATTAAGTCTGATGCATGAGAACAAAAAACTAAGCAGATTTAGAGAAATAACCTGAAACCATTCCAAGTTCATTTACCTTATAAAAGTAGCTTCACATAGTGGTTTTGTGAAGATATTTGCTAGTTGTTGGTCTGTTGGAACAAAATACAATTCCACTGTACCTTCCATCACATGTTCCCTTATGAAATGGTACCTAATGCTGATGTGCTTTGTCATTGAGTGTTGAACTGGATTACCTGTCATAGCAATAGCACTTTGATTATCACAGTAAATAGGTATTTTAGAAAATTCTAACCCATAATCCAGTAACTGATTCTTCATCCAAAAAATCTGTGTACAACAGCTTCCTGCAGCAATATATTCTGCTTCTGTAGTTGATGTGGAAATTGATTTCTGTTTCTTGCTAAACCAAGAAACCAATCTGCCTCTAAGAAATTGGCAGCTTCCACTAGTGCTTTTCCAGTCAATTTTGCATCCTGCAAAATCTGCATCTGGGTAACCTATTAGCTTAAAATCTGATTCTCTAGGATACCACAATCCTAGATCAGCTGTACCCTTGAGGTACTTGAAAATTCTTTTCACAGCTATTAAATGAGGTTCTCTTGGATCAGCCTGAAATCTTGCACAAAGACAGGTAACATACATGATATCAGGTCTACTTGCAGTTAAATAGAGTAAAGAGCCAATCATACCTCTGTAGTTAGTAATATCTACTGATGAACCAGTATCTTTATCTAACTTGGTTGCAGTATCCATGGGAGTGGATGCAGTTGAACTGTCTTGTATTCCAAATTTCTTGAGTAAATTTCTGGTATACTTTGATTGACAGATAAAAGTACCTTCTTCATTTTGCTTGACTTGAAGTCCTAGAAAATAACTAAGTTCTCCCATCATACTCATTTGATATCTTGACTGCATTAGCTTTGCAAACCTTTCACAGAGTTTGGCATTTGTAGAACCAAATATGATATCATCAACATATATATGTACCAAAAGTAAGTCCTTTCCATGGTTGAGGTAGCACAGTGTTTTATCAATTATACCTCTGTGAAATCAACTTTCCAGAAGGAATTGAGCTAAAGTCTCATACCATGCTCTTGGAGCTTACTTAAGGCCATAAAGTGCTTTGTCAAGCCTGTAGACATGATTTGGAAATTTTGAATCTACAAAGCATGGAGGTTCTTCCACATAAACCTCTTCTTCCAATTCTCCATTGAGAAAAGCACTTTTCACATCCATTTGAAAGACTTTAAACTTTTTGTGAGCAGCATAAGCCAAAAAGATTCTTATGGCTTCCAATCTAGCAACTGGTGCAAATGTTTCATCATAATCAATACCCTCCTGTTGAGAGTAGCCTTTAGCAACCAGCCTTGCTTTGTTCCTTGTAATAATGCCATCACTGTCAGTTTTGTTTCTGAACACCCATTTTGTGCCAACAACTGATCTGTTCTTTGGTCTTGGCACTAGGGTCCAGACTTTATTTCTTTCAAATTCATTTAACTCTTCCTGCATTGCCTGCACCCAATCAGCATCTTAAAGAGCTTCTTCCACTTTCTTTGGTTCAGTCTGAGATAGAAAAGAATGATAGAGACATTCATTTGATGTTGCAGTTCTAGTTCTGACACCTGCTTCAGGATCTCTAATTATTAAGTCAGGTGATTATGATTTGGTCCACTTCCTTGCAGATGGAAGTTGATTTCTAGAACTGGATCCTCCCCCATGATCCATGTTGTCTCCATCAGCATTTTCTGATGCTCCCCCTGTAGTTATGCTCTCTGAGACTTCAGAATTTGAGTTAGATTCTTCAGGATTTGAAGAATCAAAGTTTCCAAAATTATCAGAATTCAGCTCATCAGAACTTGATGAATCAGAACTTGAAGAGCCAGTGACAGGTTCTGATGCTTCTTGAGAGTCTTGAGTTGTGGTAGGATCTTCAGCTTGCTCCCCCTGGACAGGTGCATTTTCCTTTGGAGTTGTTACCACAATTTCAATGACATCAGAACTTAACCCGTCAGAACTTACAGGATCAGAGTTTAAGTCATCAAAATTTACAATATCAGAGTTTAAATCTTCATTTTCAAATATCAGCTGATCATGATCATTGAAATATTCAAGTCTATTAATCTTCTTATCATTAAAAGATACATTGATAGATTCTATGACAACCCTTGTTCTTAAATTGTAGACTCTGAAGGCTTTTGTGGAAAGTGGATATCCAACAAAATTTCCTTCATAAGCTTTTAGATCAAATTTTGACATCTGTTCAGAATGAGTCTTAAGAACGAAACACTTACTTCCAGATACATGAAAGTATTTCAGATTTGGCTTCTTTTTCTTTACCATCTCATATGGTGTTTTTCCATGCTTGTTTATGAGTGTAGCATTCTGTGTAAAACAATCAGTTTGCACAGCTTCAGCCCAAATGTAGGTTGGTCGCTTTGCTTCATCAAGCATAGTTTGTGTAGCTTCAATGAGAGTCATGTTCTTTCTTTCTACAACTTCATTTTCCTGTGGAGTTCCAGGTGCAGAAAATTCCTGTTTGATTCCATACTCTTTACAGAACTCTTCCATGATTGAATTCTTGAACTCAGTGCCATTATCAATTCTTATAATTTTAACAGAATCTTTGACCAACTTATCCAGCTGTCTGACATGTTCAGTTAGAGTAGATGCAGTTTCATTCTTCTTGTGCAAGAAATATACCCAAGTGTACCTTGTGAACTCATCCACTATAACCATAGCATATTTCTTCTTTTCAATAGACATGACATTGACTGGACCAAATAGATCAACATGTAGTAGGTGATAAGGCTCAAGAATTGAGGATTCAGTTTTGCTCTTGAAAGAAGATTTTCTTTGTTTTTCCTTTTGACATGAATCACAAAGGCCATTAGGAGCAAATACTGATTTTGGCAGTCCTCTCACAAGATCTTTCTTTACAAGCTCATTTATGTTGTTGAAATTTAAATGAGAGAGTCTTTTGTGCCAATTCCAGCTTTCTTCAATTGATGCTCTACTCAACAGACAAATTGCAGAACCATCAGAACTTGTTGAAAGTCTGGCTTCATAAATGTTACCATGCCTGTAACCTTTCAGAACCACTTTACCTGTAGAATTACTTACAACTTCACAGTGTTCTTCAAGAAAATCCACATGATAACCTCTGTCACAGATTTGACTCACACTTAGCTGATTGTGTTTAAGTCCCGAGACAAGAGCTACTAATTCAATGATGACATTCCCAAGATTGATATTGCCATATCCCAGAGTTTTTCCCATGTTGCCATGTCCATAAGAAACTCCTGGGCCAGCTTTCTCCACAAAGTCTGATAGCAGGGCTTTATTTCCAGTCATATGTCCTGAACATCCACTGTCCAGAACTAGGATGTTTTTCCTGTTGCCCTCCAAACACAAAGACCACTAATGGTTAGTTTTAAGGACCCAGACTTGCTTGGATCCTTTGGCCTTTTTAAGTTTGTTAGCATTTGCAGCAGATTTAACTTTAGAGTTTATGCTAACATGTTGTTTATCAGAACTTATATCAGACTTTGCATCAGACTTTACACTAGAAGGAATAATACTAACTTTCTTCGAAGAAGGTTTTATTTGATAATAATCATAGTACAAACTATGATATTCCTTACAGGTATAAATGGAATGCCATAAACTACCATAATGAAAACAAGGATTTTGTGGTTTAAACCTAACAGACTGACTCTTAACTCCTGAACTAGGAGGTAAAGAGTTTATATTTTTATTTTTCCTGCAAAAAGAAGCAAGATGATTAGAGTTTCCACAATTATAGCATTTCTTTTTAGGAGCATTAGGAACAGGCATATAATTATTGCTTTTGTTCACATCTTCCTTTCCATTCCTATTTTTCCTAGCTTCCTTTAACTTGTTGACATTCCTAATCTCTTTTAGCTTATGCTTAAGCTGCTTCTTTGTCATTAAGCCTATGTTTACTTCAGCTGGTTTATCCTATTCTAATTTGTCAGAAGTTGACTTTTCCTTAACTTCTGTCACAAACTCTT
This sequence comes from Apium graveolens, assembly GCF_009905375.1. NCBI lineage: Eukaryota > Viridiplantae > Streptophyta > Magnoliopsida > Apiales > Apiaceae > Apium > Apium graveolens. The sequence continues at coordinate 114,031,138 of NC_133656.1, forward strand.
TCATCTTTTCAGAATCAGACTTTACAGTTTTTGCTACAAACTTAACAGGATTTACCTTTGGCTTAGCAGTCTGTTTAACAATAATTGGCTCAATCTGTTCAGTTCCTTTTTCACTTTTATCATCTCCATAACCTAAGCCCTCTTTCCAGTTTCCACTACTTAATAAATTCTGAGTTGTTTTGCCAGAGTTAGTCCAAGTTATGATAATCTCTCTTTCCTTTTCTAAGTCAGCTTTTAGAGATTTATTCAATTTTAACACTTCATCTCTAACATATAAAACATCATTTTTTTTCTTTCTTAGTTTGATGAAGAAAAACTAACTCCTTTTCTAAATAATCATTTCTCTTTTTATAAGCAAGATTTTCAGATGTTAATCTTTCACATGTTAAAGTCTGATCTCTATAACTAATGAACATGGTTTTAAGATATAATCTCAACTCAGTAATATCATCAGTATGGAAGGCATAAGTTGTTTGAGGTACCTTCAATTCAGCAATTTCAGGGTTGCTGTCAGCATTTTCCATTAGGGCATAGTTCACCTCATGTTCAGAATCTGAAGTGTCTGTCCAGCTTTTCTTCTTTGTGACAAGTGCCTTGCCTTTGTAACTTTTTCCTTTCTTGCAGTCGGGAGATATGTGGCCTCTTTCACAACAGTTGTAGCATTTGATATTTGAGTTGTCTCCTCTATCAGACTTTTCTCCCTTGCCTTCTGACTTCCTGAACCCTTTCTTATTAGAACTTCCACTTTTCCTGGAAAACTTCTCGCATTTTCTGAATTTCCTGTAGGCTATCTTTGTGATACCCTTCACCATAAGAGCATACAATTTTATCATCTCTTCATCAACATCCATCTCCATCTCAGGTAAACTTTCAGTTTCTGAATCATCATCATCATTATCAGAATATGATGACTCTGAATCAGACTTTATGATGAGAGCCTTTCCTTTGCCCCTTTTTGAGGCAGCCATTTTAGGAGATTCCTCCTCAGCCTTAAGAGTAACTGTCCTTGACTTTTTTCCATACCTCTTGCTCCTTTGATCCATCTCAAATTCATAAGTCTTGAGCATACCATAAATTTTATCAAGAGTATTTTCAGTAAGGTCATAGTTGTCTCTTATGGTAGTAGACTTCAAATCCCAATTTTCAGGAAGAACTAAAAGGAATTTTAGATTTGAATCTTCAAGATCATATTCCTTGTCCACCAGTGACAGATCATTCAAGAGTTTGAAAACCTGTCATATAAGTCAGTTAATGACTCATCAGCTTTTGAGTCAAAGTGCTCATACTCTTGAGTGAGTATAGTCCTCCTGTTCTTCTTGATCGCATCAGTTCCCTGGCATTTTATCTCCAAATCATCCCATATCTCCTTTGCAGTCTTGTATTGAATTACCCTGTTTGACATGACATTATCAATGGCACTATGCAGCAAATGCCTTACCTTTGCATCCTTGGAAATAGATGAGATGTCTTCAGCTGTGTACTCACCTTTCTCCTTTGGTATGGTCTTTGTTGGTTGATCAGCAACTACAACGAGAGCTTGGTAGGCTTATGTGGTCCTTCATTAATTCTGTCAAGGTATTCTGGATTTGTAGCTTCCAGAAACATAGACATCTTCACTTTCCATATGGGATACGCAGAAGGTCTCAGTATGGGAATCCTAATAGTCTCATATCGACTGTGGGTTTGAGTCTTTTGAGTTTCTTCAGTTTTGGTGGGCTTGGTTGGAGTTTGTGCTTCTTCAGACATGATTGTTTGGATCTTTACTGTATGTGTGTTAACAGAAAAGCTCTGATACCAATTGTTAGGTCACACAACATTGTAGAAGTGGGTTGAATACAGTGTTTTAACAATCAAATCGATTTAACACAAGTATGTAACAAAGATCAAGTATATTGAATAAACTCTGTTACAATAAGAACTGTTGTTCTCTCTCAGTGATGAACAAATATCACTAAGAGCTGCTAGGTTACAATGTATAATCTTCCCGATAATGATAACACATCTAGTGTAAACCCTAAGTCTGTGTGTTTATATAGTACACAGTTACAAGATAACTTCTAATTGATATGGAATATAATTATGTATCCTAAAATATATCAATCAGATATCTTCTACAAGTCTTCTAGCCTTCTAACTCTTTCCATGCATATCTTCTTTTATTTTAGTCTTGATCTTCTACTGTAAATCAACTTCCTTTCTTATATGAAAGTCTTCCCGCACTTAAGTTCTGATATGACCTTAAGTTCTGATATTAAGTTCTGACTTCCAGTAAGTCCTTATTTCAGTAAGTCCTAATATGTCTTGTTTGTTAAGATCTAAAAACTAAACATGAATCATATTAGACATGACATCTCAAATATATCTAACAAAAATATTACAAAATGTTACTAATGAGCTTAAGATTATCTTGTTGTTACTCAAAAACTTTATTTCGCGATTCTTTTAACTTATTTCTTGTCGTTACTAATTGTGTACAGTTACTTTCAAGAATTATACTGCATCCTTCAACTAATCACATCAATCCTCTATCTTTGACGATACCTATTCAATTTCATTAATTAATCTATTCATCTTTTAATAACCACACATGGTTTTCATTATTATCGTCGCAATCTGGTGGAAACTCAATCATCAGATCATTATTTCTTAAAAGGTTTCACAGTCGAGTCACCATTGCCTCATTTCCACTTATGTCCCCGTATCGAACTTTCGCCATCGACCCGGTTATGGGTATTAAATTTGTTATTACTCATTTACTCAAGTTAGAGAACTTCACAATTTCTTGAAGAACATGTTCGAAATTTGGTCGCACATAAGATTCCTTCTATCTGAATCTTCACAACACATATCTTACCGCAATGAAGGGATGCTTCACGTATTAATTGTCTGTTTGAGTCATTTTTCAGAATTCCCTCGCTCTTCGATTGTCGTCCCGACACTCGTTCACTTTGTCTGATGTACACATCTTTACTTCCTTATTTCATAACTAATTTATTTGTTACGGTTCACTAACAATTCATTTCTCGTCGAAATCTCCTGATTTGAAGTGCATCGCATTAACGCAATCTACCGTACTGATGAGATTCCCGTAGCAAGAATAACTGTCTGACTTGATGTCTTCGCCACGTCCACGTTGTCGGTGTATCCATTCTTCCTTGCTCGCAGATGTCCACCATTTATCGGCTTACCTTCATATCTATATTTGACATGTAATTCTATTTGCTACACGGGACCATTCCATTTCTTTTAAAATCGTCAAAGAACAGTTTATACGCAAGAGGAGAATTTGTGAATATGATTTTAATTGAACAATTGGATAAGGAATAACAATGTAATAAATGGTTAGAAGAATCTGTAAATCAGTAAATTGAAGGAAGAAGAATGAGTGAAGATTTAGATGTGAATGAGACAACCATATTTGTACGCAAGATGGCCAGTCTTTTGCATTATATGGCATACAACACATGATTAGGGGGCGTCCCACCCGATTCTTCGTCATTTTGACAAAGCGTCACACCACAACACTGTTTGTCTCAATCAGGAATTAATAATTTAAGAAGAGAAAAATTCAGAAGGAATACAATAAATTTTCTTTCGCTTTTGCCTCATATGATTTATCAATAGAAGAAGCTCATATGTATTCAAGAATCAAGTAGAATATTTGCTATCATATTTGTTAAAGAATGACATTGTGGGTCACCGTTGGTCACCGTCCACGCTTCATTTACGTATGCCTTCCGGAATCATTCGAATGAGAGATTCACAATTTAAGTCACATTATAACTTCGAAATGTCATCTGGAAATGCCTCCATATTAAATGCTTTAATGATTTGATCATAATTGCGTCCTTGAAAAATTTATAATCACTGCTTCCAATTTCATTTGTGCCGCATAGAATAACCATCGATCACGCAACGCCTCAATTTCATCGATTGAAATACGATTCTTCTCTAACCATCTGGAAGATTCTTTCATTTTCTTCAATCATCCTCCGTCCATTCGAATCACAAATCTCGTTAAATTTTAGTAATTTCATGAATTGGGTAAATACTGTTTTAACATGTTGATTCAATCATTAATATTATTAAACAAAGTTTACATTCATCTTTCACGGAGAAACTTTAAACTTTCTTCCTACTAGTGGGTCTACTTGGTCCTCCAAATTAACAATACTGAGTCTAAATCCATTCTTCTCCTTTAGATCACTTTCTGTTTATAATAACAAGAACTTGAGTAGTAATTTGACAACCAAATTGTGAAACTCATTTTATGCAAAAATCTTCTGAAAGTTTATTAAGAAAATCTTTTTCGAAATCTCATTTTAAAATTTTGAAAATCAAATATTTGGTCATCATTACTATATAAGTTACTTGTTATTCTTATAATCCATTAATAGAATATCTAATTAAAAGAATGCCCATATAAAGGTCTCTCCACCTTGATACATCTTCCATTTCTCCTTGAATTATGTTCGTATTCCTTAGTCGGCGAAATTTCCTTTACCGTTGTATACCATTTTATTCGTAACTCCAATCCGATGTTGATGTTTGCCACTGTCTTTGACATTCTCGACGTCGTCCTTGACGTTGTACTTACAACCAACCAATATTCCATGTTTCGTCTGTAGAGAAGGTCGCACCTTCTTGCTAGTATTACCTATACCTAGTAAGGTAGATATCATTCCCCGCACATCGCCCGTTATACGATAAGAATCTTTTCACAACGGTGGTGCCTTTGTAGCTTGCAACTTTGACTCTTCATCTGCTCCCATCAACTCGTTGACTCCGACATGGAACTCGTCCTACTACCTAATTCTAAGTTAAATCGTACCAAAACTTACGAAGTCCTCACAAGATTCAATTGCATTTTTCTTTAAAACCACATGAAAAGTAGGGTAACATACCCAATCTCTGTCGATTTGTCGATTCCTCATTACTGTAGGATCTGAGAACTCAATATACCTATAGCGTTGCGATATTTGCCTTACATTTTCCTCAACAATCCCGGTTTACCAATTCCATATCGTACCTGCTAACCCTAATTCGCACTCAACTCAACTTAACATGAGCATGCCTGGCTTTTTCCTATCTTATATGGCCTATCACTCCTATCTTAACCTCACATATTCTCATTTCAGTGACCAATAACTTGTAGCTCTGATGCCAACTTGTAACAACCCAAATTCGAGGTCAAGATTTGGTGTCACTAAACAATCTTCACATAAAATAAAAGAATATTTATTAACCCCTTGAATCCGGATCGTTTACAGGTTATGGTATAAAACAAGAATCTAACCTTCTATAATTCACAATAACTACAATAAGAGTGTAAATACCTTTATGCTAACGTCCTTGTCATATTTTTCTAACATCTTCGTCCCTCACAACGGAGATCTCTCTAACTTATGCTGTCTAAAGAAAGCTATTCACTTTCATCCTTATCTGTTTCTGGAAGAAATAAGAATTTACAAAGCAAGAGTGAGCCAAAAATGCCCAGCAAGTATATAATTTGATTTTCAAGCATTAGTATCAAAGGAACATTTTCGGACAAAAGCTTTAAACAATTTTATACAATTCTATTTATTTTAGGGAGTTGAGCGAATAAATATTGGTTGTTACCATCCTTTAATTATAAATCCAAATGTGGCAAGCGATTCCCAGATTCATCTCCTGAATCAGGGTTTTGTTCGGTTTTGGAATCATAAAACTTTTCGAGAGATAATGCTGTTAATGGCGATCAACAATAAATTAGACTGGACACTAGTTCACACTCATACCCTGCTGATCAGTCAGGATATAGTATAGATCTATACCCAACCGTATAGATCCATTCGGGTACCCAGGCACTATCGCCCAAGGGTCCGGTCGATCCCCGGCGCATAGGGTACAGCTCATCGTTGGCCCTCACAATAACCATCCAGCCCGTAGAGCATTTTGATGTCAAATCATTTTGAATTCAAAACATCTCAATTCAGGGTTCGCAAATAACCCGAAAGAATGGGTATTTGCTCAAGCGAGTAATCGATAATATAGGAACAATAATGAAAAGAACATGCATGATAAGATTAATTGCAGTGAAATATAAAATAGTTAACTATTCTGAACTTAGAATAAGAATGAAGAAATATTTACAGTATTTTGTGATAAAAGTAAGGAATACTTGCCGCAATAAGCTTTAACCACTATTACTGGTTGACTTTTGGATCGCCTTGAATGTTTGCCTTTATCGTCAGACCACTATCTTATTATGGCTACGATCTCAACGCTCAGGTCCTTGGAACTTCGCCGAGCTCAACAACTAACCACTAGATCATTCTTAGTCCGATGTTAATCCTCGGGTCTTCCGACTAGGACCTACAGGGTTGAAATACCCTAATTCAGATAATCACTTAAGCTTAACATAGTATCACTATCACTTCTATCCATACAGTTTCATATCCCGTCTCGTATTTATAGGTACTATTGAAATACACATAGCAATTATGGTTCACATCTTCGAAACTCGGCACAGTGTTTATCTTCGGAAAGTACGTATATTTGTTGTTTGAAAATAATAGGCTAATTGATTATAAAATATTTTATCTTAGCACATAACTAGATTCGTATAATATAATTATATACTTTCGTTCGACGTCTCCGATAATTGCGGGTTACGCTTCCGTATTTTCGAAATTAATTTCCCGAAAATCGGGCAGCATTTCCTTTTTTTATCGCCTACCCGTCGAAATCAAATCGACGTCAATCACAACAACAAACGCAACACCAAGAAATTCACAAATCAATTCATCAATCCAATCTACCGATACGAATTCAGTTTATTAGTTATTATTATTCGTTTTTGTTTCAAAATTTATTATAAAACTAATTTTATTTATTTATAATTTAGGACTCAGAATTAATCATCATTGTCGACCATCGACTCGCCGAGGCTCACCGTCGACGGTGGCAAAATTTATTGGTGCCCAATATTATTCGGGTTTCCAAATGAATTCCACCGATTAATTAATATTTCCGCGCGAATATATTTTTATTTCACGAAATATAAATCAAATAATCTGCAACAATTAAAAATTTCAGTCAGTAAATAAGATACACAATCAAACAAATATGGCTCATGAGTCACGCGCCACAACCGAAACGGAAAATAACAGGGCCGGAACCACACCACTGTAATACAAACAACATCATCACACATGCACACAATAACACACACGAACATACACACACACGCACAGATACACACACGAACACACACACGCGTACAGATACATACACGAACACATACAACACGTATAAATATATATATAAATTGAACTAATTGAGATGGGCCGCCGGAAACCAACCGGAATAAACCTCCACGGCGGAACAAAGCAACGAGGCAGAAGAACCAGCAGAGAAAAAGAAGAAAAGAAATAAGAGAAAAGAGAAAATAGAGTTAGGAGAGAGAGATGACAGAAAAGGAGGAGAGAGGTCGATGTAGGGAGAGAGAAGGGAGAGTCGGTGTGAGAGAAACAGATAAGCTGGGGAAGAAAAAGGATAGCCCCTTCTGCAATTATCCAATCCCTTTTGTTTCTTTTTTTTATTTAATCTATAAAACCTAACAATAACATGAAATCCGCAATTTAGCGAGCTAATCTACGGATAAAATTAATTCAAGAAATTCCCAAGATAGTCTTAAAATTCTCAAAATAATTAAAAACGGATAATATAAAATTTTTATAATTTTTAAATCATTTTTGGAATGCGCATCAGACCCATATTTTAACAAATTAATGAATAAACGCGCAAGTGGATAAAAGCCAGAAAATTTCCGAAATTATTTTAAAATTCTCGAAATAATCTAAACTTAATAAAATAAAATTTTCATGATTTTTTTGAAGCATTCTGGAACTAAATACTGATTTTACAATTAAATGCAATCAGAAAATCATTTAGGAATAAATAATCAATAAAAAATTGATTTCTATATTTTATAAATTCCTAAAAATAATAAATAAAATAAAAAATAAAAAAATAATTTTAGAAACAATTTTACCATTTATAAGAATAAATATTCAGTAAAATTACTTTAAAAATGAATTAAATTCATACAACTCGATAATTAATTATAAAATTAATCTTCACATCCAACAAATCACAAACAATTAATAATACAACAAAACATAGCTGACAAAACTATCACATAATTTATTTATTTAATAATTCAATAATTAAATTTATATATCGGATCCGAAAATAGGTTACTTAGCCGCTAAGTAACTAAAAAGACGATACGATTTTAATACCAAACTTTGATAATTATCAAAACAAAGCTTCCCATAAAACACTTTATACGAAAATAAGGTAATAATATCTCGCCTCTTGAGAATATGGATTGTTATCGATCTATAAAATGATTAGCGTATCGAAAATTTCACGCCGGGACTTGCACAGGTCAAACTGTATTCCGGATTGAAAAAGTCAAAACACGGAAAGTTTTCAGAATTATCAGATTAGGTTAGGAAGGAGTTTTCGGAAGAGTTTCGGGTTGTAAAAACGCAAAAACGGTTGAAGCGGGGCGATTTCTGATTCTAAAATATAATTTTATAATTACGTAAAAATAATCATTCTTAATTCTATAAATTCTTATAAAATCATATAATAATCCAAAAATTACTAGAAAAATACCAAAATTATCTATATTTAATTCTGGATAACTACAAAATTAAAACATCCTAATTCCACAGATATTAACACCCAAATATTAATATCAATCATCGAATAATTCACCAAAATTCACATAGTAATCACATAATAATTATTTATTGATAAAAATATTTACATAATATTTTTTCGGACGTTACAACAAGCATCGTTTGATATTAAAACTACTTGAAATCGATTGTAACAGTCCACATGAAACTATATCAAGCATCAATCACAAACAATAACTCCTGGAATCAAAACACCTAATTTCGAGTATAAACCCTAATTTTCAAATCGAAAATCAAAAGAATCAAACGTGAAATTGATGATATAAATAGATAGAACAGATCATAAGCTTCGTTTCATGAAAGATTTGAGCAATAGAATCACTTTCAAATCTGCAGTTTAATTCTTGGATTTTTCTTCACCAACAAACTAAATTTCTTGATTTTTCTGATTTTTAATAATTAATTAAATGAAAATTAACAATAATTCAACTATTTATATTAACTAAAGTAATACCCCTAAATAAAATTAAGGGTCCAATTACACATCTAATAAAAATATTTGGCCCCAATTTTTATAATTTTTGGATATTAATTACGAATTTTTAAAAATCCAATAAATACAAAATATATGCAAAAAATTCCCAAAAATTATGAATAATACAAAAATGCAAAGAAAAATGATGTTTGATGATTTCATGATCATATTAAAATATAAATGTGATTTTTGTGGGGTTTTTGACACCCGAAGGGGCCCGGAAAAGTGGTTTTTCGCGAAAAAGGTAAATTTGTAAAACGTCTAGATATTCAGAATATCGATGTGGTATAGGCCATACTTGGAAAAATAGGGCCAATGATTTTGTTTGAAATATGGGCTTTTAAAACACTGTTTGAGCTATACAAATTTTGATATAAAATATATAACTTACAATAAAAGACTCGATAAATACCTAAAACACATTCTAATCAAAACAGAGAACACGTAGCACATAGCAATTAGGGTTTTATGACTCAACACACTTAATCACATAATAATACACACAAATTATCTTTATTAAGATATGATACAGACATAATTTCTCGGTCGTTACATTCTCCCCCCTTATTAGGATTCTGTCCTCAGAATCACGCTATAAAAATAACTGAGGGTACTTTTCAAACATATCGCTCTCAAGATCCCAGGTTAACTCTTCAACCACAGGATTTCTCCACAAGACTCTTACTAATGGTACAGACTTATTTCTTAAGACTCTCTCTTGCCAATCTAAAATTCTTACCGGTTGTTCTATATATGACAAATCTGCTTGAAGCTCTATCGGCTCATACTCTATTACATGCCTTTTATCAGGGTTATACTTCTTAAGCATTGACACATGAAATACATTATGAATATGTTACATATAGGGCGGTAAAGCCAACTCGTATGCAACTTTTCCGACTCTCTTTAAAATTTTAAATGGACCGACGTATCGAGGCTTTATCTTGCCCTTGTTGCCAAACCTAGTCAATCCCTTCCATGGTGATATCTTTATCAGTACATGTTCTCCTTGATAGTCCACATCTTTTCTGGTTGGATCTGCATATTTACATTGTCGATTTTGTGTTGCTTCGAGTCACTTTCGAATAAGTTCTACTTTTTCCTTGGTCTGCTGAATCAGTTCTGGACCTAGAATTTTGCGCTCTCCAACTTCATCCCAATATGTAGGTGATCTACATTTTCTTCCATATAAGGCTTCATAAGGTTGCATTCCGATGCTCACATGGTAGCTGTTGTTATAGGAGAATTCAACTAACTGTAAATGTTCGTCCCAACTGCCTTCAAAATATATCACACGTACATGTAACATATCTTCAATTGTCTGAATAGTCCTTTCACTTTTCCCGTCCATCTGAGGATGATAAGCAGTGCTCATGTTTAGCTTGGTCCCTAGACATTCCTGGAATTGACTCTAAAATCTCGAATTAAATCGTGAAACTCGGTCCGATACAATGGACACGAGTACTCCATGACACATCACTATTTCTTTGAGATATAGGTTTACTAACTTGTCAAGCGAAAACCTTTCGTTGATTGGAAGGAAATGTGTTGACTTCGTTAATCTGTCGATGATAACCCAAATCGCATCGTGATTTGCTCTGGTCCTTGGAAGTCCCATGATGAAATCCATAGCTAATTGCTCCCATTTCCAATCTGGAATATCTAGTGGTTGTAGTAATCTGCTCGGGCGTTGATGTTCAGCTTTGACTCTTTGGCACATATAACATTTCCTGACCCATCTTCCTATCTCTTTCCTCATATCTGGCCACCAAAAATCTCTATACATCTTGGTGCTTTCGGGATGAATTGAATATCTTTAGCTGTGAGCGTCTTGCAAAATTTCCGCTTTCAATTTCGGTACATTAGGTATCCAGATTCTCGAAGCAACTCGAAAAATTCCCTTATCATCTTTATAGCTGGTAATTTCTTCTCCTGACAAATTATTAATTTCATGATTCATTATTTCCTCCTGACATTTTCTTATCTTTTTCAATAATTCCGGTTGAAAAGTCATTGCGTAGATCATTTCAGTGGAGCTTTCTGGAACACGAACTTCAATCTCCGATTTATCGAATTCTTTCATCAATTCCTCTGAAGATGTTATCAGATTCAATCTTTCCTTCCAACTCAACGCATCTTCCATGACATTTGTTTTGCCTGGATGATTGTAATAACCCCAATTTTTGAGAAATTTTGAAACCCTTATGAATAGTGTTTTTGCTGAACGAGAAAACTTTTCATGCCACGCTATGTAGGGGTTCTGTTATTGATCTTATGGGATATTATTAGTACTCTATGTGGTATATAAGTGTATGTAAAGATCGTCAGAATCCAATTCCGAACACTTTGATTTTTCCCGGAAATACACTAGATACGGAAAGATTTGAGAAAAAGGTAACAGGATAAAAAGGATTTAAATAAAAGGATTATAGGAGAGGATCATAAAAGGAATATAATATATTGAGAAAGGTTAAGGGAACCTAAGTAATAAGATCCCGGGTATGATCCCTCAAACGATAAACGAAAACGAAAGTTAAGCGAACCGTATAACAGATCAGCGGTCATTAGGCAAACGATTAGGAAGTTAATCAAAGGGATTAGGGGGAAGGATGTCATCCAACCAATAGAAAGAGGACAAGGAAGGGAGGATGACATCATGAAGATGACATAAGCATGATATGGGAAGGAAGGAGGTGTGGTAGCTTTGTAACCACACAATTTCAAGGGCAAGAAGGTAATTGACTAAAGCAAGCACAAAAACCAATCAACCAAGCCAAGTAAAATCATTTTCATCAAAAATCAAAAGCAACCAAGGCTTTGTTCTTCATTGCTCACGGCTTTTCACTATTCAAAAGGCAAGAGAAATTCAAAATCCAAGATCCAAGCTTCCTAAATTGGTAAGATAATTCCCTAATCATCTTCATGCTTAGTTAGGACTATATCATGAGTTTAAGCCATTAATTCCTTCTCAATCTTCTTCATTTAATCAAAGAAGAAGACAATGAATAGTGTTTTCAAGTTTTTAACTTGAACTTTTTCTTGTTTTTCTTGAAGATCCAAGCATTCTTAAGACTTCTCAAAGCTTCTTAAGGCTTCCTAGCTCCACCCACCACTTCAAGGAAGGTATACCATCTCCAAACCCTAGATTCCTATATATTATAAGATGATTTTGATTAGTGGGTTGATATTGTAGTTTGTTGTTATGATTTAGAGTTTGGGATTTGGAATGGTAGTGAAATGGAATGGTAATTGTTGTGGTTTTGATTTAAAGGAACTTAAGTATGATTAAAGTTAAGTTTAGGCATAAGTATGAATGATTAAATTGAATTGGTTGGGGTTGTTATGATGTGATAAGGATGGATGTTGGTTGTATGTTGGATTTGAGGTTGGTTTGTGGTTGGTTTTGTATGGTTTAAAATTGGGAAATCGCGTAAACATAGCCGTCATAACGTCCGATTTTCTTTGGACTGTTTTTGTGCATAGCATTATGACCCGAGAACCCCCTTCTAGATTATGACCACTGCCATGTTTAGATAGCTCATGTTACGAGCTTCGTTTTGATATGTAGTTCGTTCGATTCCGATGCACGGTTTAGGAGAAACGACCGTTTCAAGTAACGGCGTTTCGCGAACGAAACTTTTTCCCTCGCCTTACTTTGAAACATAGGTTAAAGACCAAAAAGGGTTAATTAATGTATGAAACATTTATGGTAAGTGTGTTAGGCAGTTGGTAAGACATTCGCGAAGGAATCGCTTTAAAACTCATAAAGGTTAAATTATTAAAAATGGTGGAGCCGAGGGTACCCGAGTGACTTAAGCGAATCGGTGAGCGCAAAACAAGCGTTAGAGTCTAAGTTAGTTAAAGTATAGGTTTACAAGTGATTTTGGTTTAATTCCAACTTACTTGTTGTTTATAGGTTATCAGACTCGTCCCGAGCCTTTCTCACCCCCAAGTCGCTCAGGCAAGTTTTCTACCCGTTATACTGTTGCTGTGATGTAAATATATGTATATGCATTATCTTGTGATATTGCATGATTGTTATTAGCAAATTTTGCGATATATTGAAGCATGCTGCTATGGTATATATATGCATGCCTGTTTCAGATTCTTGGAATATATATCTGTTGGTTCAGTTGATAATACCTATGCTAGAGGATAGCGGTATCTTGCATATACCCTTAGTATAGGGACCCAAAGGTGAAAATATTTTCTAAAACCGGGAGTCGAGGATCCCGAGTAGATTTTGTATATATATGGATATGGATATATATATATTTATATTTATATATATATACATATATATGGTCATAGTTTTCAAAACTATTAATCGAATAAGGTTTATTCGATAACTTTAACTTTATTTTATTATTGAATATTATTTCGAATATTATTCGAAGGCGTATGACTCCTTTATATTATGTATTGAATATTACCTGGATATTCATTTGAGGATGTATGACTCCTTTATTTTATTTAATGAATATTATTTATAATATTCATTCGAGGTATTATGACTCAGCTTATTATTTAATGAATATTATTTCGAATATTCATTCGAGGGCTTATGACTCAGCTTATTTTATTTAATGAATATTTTTGAATATTCATTTGAGGATCTATGACTCCGATTATTTGCTGAAATATATTCTTTATTTTATTAAAGAATAAGGTGTTAATAATCAAACTTATTTTCGATTATTCAAATAAAGATAATACTTTCATATAAGTATATCTTTGGTTATTTAATACTCGTTTCAAGTATAAGTTTTAAAACTTCTACTTCAATTATTTTTATAAAAGATTATTCTTTATGGGAATATTATTTAATTAATAATATTCAGTCATTTTCTAAATATTCTGGGGACTGATTTACTTCATTAAATCAGCTTTACTCCAAACACTCTATAAAGTGTTTTCGAGTCTTCAAAATGATTTTTAAAAAGTTAGAGCGGATCCCAAAACTCATTTTTATATTTAAGATCTTCCTTTTAAAGGGGATTTAAATACTCGTTCAAAACTTGAGGGATCCGTCTCAGTGGTGTATTTTACATTCGCAACGAGGTTGCTGTTTTGAGAAAACATCTTGATTACTTGCCCATCGTTCGGGAAGTAAGTCCATCTATTGAGTCGGCATAAGCAACATGGGCTCAGTGGGCGTCCATGATAGTGTAAGTGGCTCAGTGGGAGTCCATCAAATGCATAAGTGGCTGAGTGGCAGTCCAGCATAAGGTCCTAATTATGACCAGGGTGATGACCAGTGGGGAATTCGTCCATCTACTAGTAGAAAAGGTTACTTATGGGTATCTTTGCCTGATCAGCAAGATATCTGGTTTATGCCAAAGGTTTTCTTTTCCTTCCAAATTCATTGGATATTGCAACTCTGTTCATACTTTACATAACAGAGGTTCCAGGAAATGTTTTAGAGATATATATATGTGGATATATATATCGGGACTAAATAAAGTATCTCATAACTTTTTCATTCAATAATATTTCAAAGATTGAATCTATTCAAATCTTGTCTTGTAGTCTCATCTATGTGATGAACTTTTGAAACTGATTATAACTTGAACGGTGGTAGTTCAAGTAGTATTGGGAAAGATATAAGTATATTGGGGTATTTGGTAACCTCATCTTTTAAACTTATATCTAGTTAATAATTGTCTTATGAATGACAAAGATTTTCAGAAAAACGTTGAGACAAGGTTAGATGTATGAGATCACCTTGCAACGATATTTTTTTATATATACAGTTATACACTGGGACTTTGTGTATATTATGCATGGAAGAGGACTTCCAATATTTTGAAAAGTATATATGTATATATACTGAATATTTTGCGACTTCATCGCATTAAGATATCAAACTTGGTTCATTTCTTTTGACCAAGACTTTCATGAGTATTATGAGTAGGCTCATATATTGTAAATCATTATACATATTATTTTGGTGGGCTTGCTGCTCACCCTTGCTTTATTTCTTCATCACACAACAACAGTTAGGAAAGATGGCCAGACTCCAGCAGACCCAGCGCAAGTGCGTGGGAAGCGTCCCGCGTCTTCCCGTTGATGTTGTAGCTGCTATAGCTGCAGAGGTAGATCTATTGTAGATCAGACCATCTACTTTTGAGAATCAATTATGTATAATTATAACTTGTGGCAGATAATGGCAATTAACTGTAAATTTATCAAGTAATCATTTTGGGTTGTAATAACTTTTAAATTGTGGATTCAAAGACTTGTACTTATTTAAATTTCATCTCTGAGACTATAACGGGTTGTGGTGTGTGTTAGTGTGGGGTCACAGCATAAGGTTATTATTATTAATTAAGTGAAGTGATATTGTGGAAAGAAAGACCGTGACGACCCGGATCCTCGACCCCGGATCTGGGGGTGTTACGGAAATGGTATCAGAGCTAAGCGTTATAAACCTCAGAGATGATGGGACGTTAAGATAATAAGTTCACAAAGATAATAAGAACTCTTGCCAAGTTCATAGTCGGGCTACCTAACGTAGTACTGACAGTTAAAACCCTTATGGGAACCCTTATAAATATCGTGATAGGAGCGTAGTTCGTTATCGTATATGGTAGCGGGACTCCGAACCCTGAGGTTGAGGAGCAACAGCGCGATGATGTTTTATTACTAATTGGAGATCGGATTGTGGATCCGATAGAGTGTCCTAATGCAGGACCGGATGATGTTGATATTGAGGATGTAGCGGTTGAGGATGTTGTCCTAGAAGGGATAGTTATTGAGGAGGATCCCATGGAGGATCCTGACAAGATTTGGATAAAGGACCACTGATGAATTGATGACCATGGTTAGGTCGACTACCGGAGGTTCGTTCAAGTTTGTAAAGATAGTAGCCCCTTTAACGCGGCTTACTCGTAAGACTGAGAAGTTCGAATGGACAGAGAAATGTGAGAACAGCTTTCAAGAACTGAAGCAGAGGTTGGTGATGGCCCCTATGCTGGCGTTGCCGGATGGAAAAGGAGATTTTGTGAAGGGTAGTGACGCTTCGCACAAGGGCTTAGGGTGCGTGCTTATGCAGCACGGTAAGGAAATCGCGTACGCGTCAAGATAATTAAGGGAATTTAAAATTCGATATCCCCACCCATGAGCTTAGGCTCGTGGCAATAGTTTTACCCTAAAGATTGGAGGCACTACTGGTATAGAGAGAAGTGCGAGAATTACCTAAGCCATAAGTGCTCTAGTACATTTTCACGTAGAAAGAGCTCAACATATGCCAGAGGAGGCAGTTAGAGCTAATCAAGAATAATGATTGGGAGAGTTTATAAGAGGTTTTGGAAATAGTAGTGAAGGTAACCGGAGCCGGTACCGAAAAGCTGTTTGAGATTGCAATAGAGACCGAATTATTGGAAAAGAACATATTGTGCCCGAAAAGTGATGAATGAAGGCAGAGAGTCAATGACTGGAGAAGAGATCCACACCGAGAAAGATGATAAGGGAATAATGAGGTATTCCTATAGAATTTGGGTTCCGAAAAGTTCAAGAGCGTAAGGATGAGAACTTAGATGAGAGCCATAGTTGGAGGAATAAGATTTAGAGCAAACCCTGAACGTGATAGTCAGGGAGGTCGCCATCAAGATAGAAGGAACCCATGACATAATGGAGTGGAAAATGAGGATTTTAAAAAAAAAATGACCCCAATTATGGGGAGTAGGATGAAACATTTCATACTAAGGAAACAGAAAGTCGAGTAAGGAAAGGAGACCCGAGACGGTACTCCTATACGGCAATTCATGGACCTATCTAGAAAGAACTTAGACTATTATCCCCAGCCACCACCTTGAGGAAACAATGCGGTAGGAAATTCTTTCATGACCTTTAAGTCGCTAAGCTCTCAGAGTTCCAAGGAACAAGCTGACCCAGTCGAGGCAAGAGCCTGGCTAAAGGAAATATAGGAATCATTTGAGATTCTAAATGATTGACGAATCTCAAAAGACTGTTTTTATCACTTACCCTCCTAAGAGAGAGACCACCCGCTGGTAAAAGACCAAGGAAGGCACGGAGCAAGAGATTATAATAAACTGATTTAAGTTCAGTCAATTGTTTTCAGGAAAGTACTTCCCAAGGTTATAGAGATAGAGTAAAAGCTTTAGAGCCAGAACAAAGGCAGACGAGTATGAAAAATTATGAATCTAAGTTGTAAAAGTTGTCAAGATTCGTTCTGAGGACACGAATCCAGAATGACGGGATGTTGGAATCAATGCTTATGTTGTGTTGGTTCATGAAATAATGATAAGAGAAAGGAAAATAAAAAAAAAGAAATTGAAGTGGAAAGGAATATAACGGCAATAGAGTTTGAGGAATGATAAGGGAGTTGGGTATGAGGAAACCCTAAAGACTCGTAGAAATAGAAATAGAAGAGTATGTAATCGTCAGGATGAGGGTGATTCACCATGAGTTAAAATTGATGGTTGAGGGCATAAGAGATACATATATTTTTTCCCCTGTAAGTTGGAAAGATTCGAGGAAACCTTGAGATAATTCGAAGGATAAATAATGAGACGCGGATAGACTAAGGGGATAAGAAAGTAAGAAATTAAGAAAATTGGATGAAGGAAGTGACCTTCAAGAAGGTGAAGTGTAAGACCGGTGGCATGATACCCAGAAAGGGAGATGCCAGATATGAAAGATATCCCAACATTGAGGTGACTGTTGAGATAAACAACAAAAGTAAATAAGGAATTATTAAGAAGAAGTTCACGTTGAACACGACCAATATCTTCCAGAACATCCATGTTATCGTTACCAGATTAGGCAAGAAAAGCGGATAACCGTTGTTATCTTTTGGAGGCCATTTTGATTAACCTCATTTTGTATACAGATGTTATTGTGAAATTAGGCATTTACTATCGAGGTGGGAATGATTGAATAAGATACCCATATCAGGGATATATGACTTTATTTATCCATGGAAGGATGCTTGTACCTTTTTAAAGGTGGAATTAAGGATAGAACATCGGTAACTTAAAACGAATCCTAGGGGAATGCATAAAGGTTGGCATTTCACCCTTGATAGGGATAGTATGAGTTTTGACAGTATGAATTGGAAAGCATTAAGGTAATAATAACCTTTAAGGATCAGTGGAGAAATTTTTCAGAAGTATATAGACAATGGTTCTAGTAATAGTGAATGGTATTTTGATATGCCCTGTATCTAGGGAATACAAGAGGAACGATTGAAGGATAACCTTAGAGGTTTTACAAGGAGAAAGGTAATATTCAAAATTCTCAAGAATAAAAATGTTGATAAAGGAAATATGACGTAATTATAATGTTGCCAAGTGGGGCACGTGTTAAACCACGAGAAAGTATGGATTGAACCAGTAATGGTCGAAATTGTTCAGGGCAATTAGGACTTAAGATAAAAGATGTTCTAATTATGATTGAGAGTCAGTCATGACAGTGATTAACCTCTAAAGACTGAGGGGATAACTTATGGAAAAATGGAAATTTTTTTTTTACTCATCAGATATTAAAGAAAAGTATTTTCACATAAGCTGTGATTGAAATAAGGTAGAAAATTTATTTGGAGGTGGTTAAAATGACATTGACTGTAAGGAAATTTTACTATCAGGAAAGGCCAAAGAGGTGGCCGACACTTTAAAGGTAAGAGGATAATTATAGGCGCTTGTGCCAAAGGAATACAGTGATGATGGTTAAAGCTATGAAGGTTGTATTATGGTTTGGAAGATTGACATTCCTTCTGATGACTGTGCAATACCCAACCGTAATAGTAGTTGGTAAAGGTTTAATTCGTGTAATCGCCATGAGCAGGCTATCTATCTTAGAAGGTACTATCTTGAGATAAGCCAGGACCATGTTTCAAAAAGGACTAGACGAACCTTTGACTTAAGTCCTCTATTTAGGGCGTATGATTAAGAATGGTATTAACCTGCTATCGGTGCTTTGATTGAAACTCTTCTGCAATTTTATATGCTTCATGTCATGTATGTATGTCAGGATCAGGAGTGTACTCCATGAATCATGAATGGTGATTATGTTACCTCCTTAGAAGGATTTGATACGACATGTATGGACTCCGTATGGTTAGCTATTAAGACTTCATGGAAAATGAATGACTACAGTAGGTCAGTGGTGGACCATAGTAAGGCAGCAATGATTCTGCGAGTAATGAGCTGATTACAACCGTGGGAGTTGTATTGGAATGGGTGTTGAGATTGAGTACCACTGATCGGGTCGTGGTAGTGTATAAGTTATCATTGATAGACTAATTAAGTAGAGTATCTACCTAGTGAATTATTATTCTTTCTTATCAATAGAGAGTCGTATTATTATACGAGGAAGGTTGCGGTGCAAGCATAGAATTCAAGTAACGATGATGTCTAGAATGAGATCCCAGATTCGATTTTCGATGTCGAGGGAGTTTCAAAGGTAATTGTGTATAAGCTCGAGGAAGAGCATGGGTCCATAGAATGATGGACGGGATAGAGAAAATATTTAGGCACGTGAAATACGAGGCTATAATGCTCGATGCTGATATAAATACGTATATGTTTTGTTCTCCTATGATAAACCTCTATAGTTCAGAGGTAGGTTCCAAGCCAGATATTTTGTGACAGTATATTTTTTTCATATATACAATTCTCTTCAGTTCGTTCTTTTCTCTTCTTTTCATTTCATGTAAGCTGAGAAGAACAACCCTTCCAGAAGGGGAGGTATTGCCGAATGACTATCTATCTGTGTGATAGAAGCCGAGTAGGATACCAGCTATTGTTTAATTGCTTGTCAAGTACTAAAGGCTGGCCACCTTCTGTACTAACTATGCGATATAACAAGTGTTCATGATCATAGTGATCTCTCAACAAATTCCTTTACTTCTATTTGATTGATCAAATTTTGGAAAATAGAAACAACTGAAAAAGGAGTAATAAAGTGGTGGTAGTATGCGGAATGGGAACACATTCGTGATACTAAGGTTGACGTGGTTATTAAAAGGTTATAGAACGCTAACGAGCAAAAGTATAACCAGTATAATATTAGGAACGGAAGGTAGTAGCGATTACGAACTGGAAAAGAATGGGTATTGAGAAGCAGAAGTTCTAATGATAAAAGCTATAATGGGAGTCTGTGCAATAGACTTGAAAGAATTTGGAATGATCACTTAATTCGGATTGAGTTATCTTACGACAATAGATCATATGTCATTATCGAGATGTCGCCTTATGAGATCCTTGAGGGAAGACAATGTCGATCTCCCTTACGTTAGGATGAAGTTGTAGAGCGCAAGATACTCGGACCTGCAGTAGTCCAAAGGACCAAGGATATGATAGATCTAATCAGAGGACGGCTGGTAGTAGCCCAAGATGGACATGATAAGTATGTTGATTTGACACGAAAGGATAAAGAGTATGAAATAGGGGACCTAGTAATGTTATAGGTATCCCTTGGAAAGGATTGATGAGGTTCGGAAAGAAAGGAAAGCTAAGTCTACAATTTGTTGGACCCTTGGATATATTAAGACGTTTGGGAAGTTAGCATATAAGCTAGCCCTAACCCCGAACATGTAGCAAGTTCATAACGTGTTCCACATATCAATGTTAAGGAAGTGTAATTCGGATGCCAGTCAAATAGGGGCATATGAGCGCATAGATATGCAACCCGACGTAACCTATATGGAGCAACCAGGAAGGGTTATAGAGTGAAAAGGAACAAGTGCTTAGGAGAAGGATTATCAAACTAGGCAGAGTTTGGTGGTAGAACCACAATGTGGAAAATTGACTCGAGAGTTAGAAAGTGTAATGCTAAGAAAGTATCCCCATTTGTTTTCTATCTGATTCCGGGACGGAATCCTTTTAAGGGGGGGAGACTGTAATAACCCCAATTTTTGAGAAATTTTGAAACCCTTATGAATAGTGTTTTTGCTGAACGAGGAAAACTTTTCATGCCACGCTATGTAGGGGTTCTGTTATTGATCTTATGGGATATTATTAGTACTCTATGTGGTATATAAGTGTATGTAAAGATCGTCAGAATCCAATTCCGAACACTTTGATTTTTCCCGGAAATATACTAGATACGGAAAGATTTGAGAAAAAGGTAACAGGATAAAAAGGATTTAAATAAAAGGATTATAGGAGAGGATCATAAAAGGAATATAATATATTGAGAAAGGTTAAGGGAACCTAAGTAATAAGATCCCGGGTATGATCCCTCAAACGATAAACGAAAACGAAAGTTAAGCGAACCGTATAACAGATCAGCGGTCATTAGGCAAACGATTAGGAAGTTAATCAAAGGGATTAGGGGGAAGGATGTCATCCAACCAATAGAAAGAGGACAAGGAAGGGAGGATGACATCATGAAGATGACATAAGCATGATATGGGAAGGAAGGAGGTGTGGTAGCTTTGTAACCACACAATTTCAAGGGCAAGAAGGTAATTGACTAAAGCAAGCACAAAAACCAATCAACCAAGCCAAGTAAAATCATTTTCATCAAAAATCAAAAGCAACCAAGGCTTTGTTCTTCATTGCTCACGGCTTTTCACTATTCAAAAGGCAAGAGAAATTCAAAATCCAAGATCCAAGCTTCCTAAATTGGTAAGATAATTCCCTAATCATCTTCATGCTTAGTTAGGACTATATCATGAGTTTAAGCCATTAATTCCTTCTCAATCTTCTTCATTTAATCAAAGAAGAAGACAATGAATAGTGTTTTCAAGTTTTTAACTTGAACTTTTTCTTGTTTTTCTTGAAGATCCAAGCATTCTTAAGACTTCTCAAAGCTTCTTAAGGCTTCCTAGCTCCACCCACCACTTCAAGGAAGGTATACCATCTCCAAACCTAGATTCCTATATATTATAAGATGATTTTGATTAGTGGGTTGATATTGTAGTTTGTTGTTATGATTTAGAGTTTGGATTTGGAATGGTAGTGAAATGGAATGGTAATTGTTGTGGTTTTGATTTAAAGGAACTTAAGTATGATTAAAGTTAAGTTTAGGCATAAGTATGAATGATTAAATTGAATTGGTTGGGGTTGTTATGATGTGATAAGGATGGATGTTGGTTGTATGTTGGATTTGAGGTTGGTTTGTGGTTGGTTTGTATGGTTTAAAATTGGGAAATCGCGGTAACATAGCCGTCATAACGTCCGATTTTCTTTGGACTGTTTTGTGCATAGCATTATGACCCGAGAACCCCCTGCTAGATTATGACCACTGCCATGTTTAGATAGCTCATGTTACGAGCTTCGTTTTGATATGTAGTTCGTTCGATTCCGATGCACGGTTTAGGAGAAACGACCGTTTCAAGTAACGGCGTTTCGCGAACGAAACTTTTTCCCTCGCCTTACTTTGAAACATAGGTTAAAGACCAAAAAGGGTTAATTAATGTATGAAACATTTATGGTAAGTGTGTTAGGCAGTTGGTAAGACATTCGCGAAGGAATCGCTTTAAAACTCATAAAGGTTAAATTATTAAAAATGGTGGAGCCGAGGGTACCCGAGTGACTTAAGCGAATCGGTGAGCGCAAAACAAGCGTTAGAGTCTAAGTTAGTTAAAGTATAGGTTTACAAGTGATTTTGGTTTAATTCCAACTTACTTGTTGTTATAGGTTATCAGACTCGTCCCGAACCTTTCTCACCCCCAAGTCGCTCAGGCAAGTTTTCTACCCGTTATACTGTTGCTGTGATGTAAATATATGTATATGCATTATCTTGTGATATTGCATGATTGTTATTAGCAAATTTGCGATATATTGAAGCATGCTGCTATGGTATATATATGCATGCCTGTTTCAGATTCTTGGAATATATATCTGTTGGTTCAGTTGATAATACCTATGCTAGAGGATAGCGGTATCTTGCATATACCCTTAGTATAGGGACCCAAAGGTGAAAATATTTTCTAAAACCGGGAGTCGAGGATCCCGAGTAGATTTTGTATATATATGGATATGGATATATATATATATATTTATATATATATACATATATATGGTCATAGTTTTCAAAACTATTAATCGAATAAGGTTTATTCGATAACTTTAACTTTATTTTATTATTGAATATTATTTCGAATATTATTCGAAGGCGTATGACTCCTTTATATTATGTATTGAATATTACCTGGATATTCATTTGAGGATGTATGACTCCTTTATTTTATTTAATGAATATTATTTATAATATTCATTCGAGGTATTATGACTCAGCTTATTATTTAATGAATATTATTTCGAATATTCATTCGAGGGCTTATGACTCAGCTTATTTTATTTAATGAATATTTTTGAATATTCATTTGAGGATCTATGACTCCGATTATTTGCTGAAATATATTCTTTATTTTATTAAAGAATAAGGTGTTAATAATCAAACTTATTTTCGATTATTCAAATAAAGATAATACTTTCATATAAGTATATCTTTGGTTATTTAATACTCGTTTCAAGTATAAGTTTTAAAAACTTCTACTTCAATTATTTTTATAAAAGATTATTCTTTATGGGAATATTATTTAATTAATAATATTCAGTCATTTCTAAATATTCTGGGGACTGATTTACTTCATTAAATCAGCTTTACTCCAAACACTCTATAAAGTGTTTTCGAGTCTTCAAAATGATTTTTAAAAAGTTAGAGCGGATCCCAAAACTCATTTTTATATTTAAGATCTTCCTTTTAAAGGGGATTTAAATACTCGTTCAAACTTGAGGGATCCGGCTCAGTGGTGTATTTTACATTCGCAACGAGGTTGCTGTTTTGAGAAAACATCTTGATTACTTGCCCATCGTTCGGGAAGTAAGTCCATCTATTGAGTCGGCATAAGCAACATGGGCTCAGTGGGCATCCATGATAGTGTAAGTGGCTCAGTGGGAGTCCATCAATGCATAAGTGGCTGAGTGGCAGTCCAGCATAAGGTCCTAATTATGACCAGGGTGATGACCAGTGGGGAATTCGTCCATCTACTAGTAGAAAAGGTTACTTATGGGTATTTTTGCCTGATCAGCAAGATATCTGGTTTATGCCAAAGGTTTCTTTTCCTTCCAAATTCATTGGATATTGCAACTCTGTTCATACTTTACATAACAGAGGTTCCAGGAAATGTTTTAGAGATATATATATGTGGATATATATATCGGGACTAAATAAAGTATCTCATAACTTTTTCATTCAATAATATTTCAAAGATTGAATCTATTCAAATCTTGTCTTGTAGTCTCATCTATGTGATGAACTTTTGAAACTGATTATAACTTGAACGGTGGTAGTTCAAGTAGTATTGGGAAAGATATAAGTATATTGGGGTATTTGGTAACCTCATCTTTTAAACTTATATCTAGTTAATAATTGTCTTATGAATGACAAAGATTTTCAGAAAAAACGTTGAGACAAGGTTAGATGTATGAGATCACCTTGCAACGATATTTTTTTATATATACAGTTATACACTGGGACTTTGTGTATATTATGCATGGAAGAGGACTTCCAATATTTTGAAAAGTATATATGTATATATACTGAATATTTTGCGACTTCATCGCATTGAAGATATCAAACTTGGTTCATTTCTTTTGACCAAGACTTTCATGAGTATTATGAGGTAGGCTCATTATTGTAAATCATTATACATATTATTTTGGTGGGCTTGCTGCTCACCCTTGCTTTATTTCTTCATCACACAACAACAGTTAGGAAAGATGGCCAGACTCCAGCAGACCCAGCGCAAGCGCGTGGGAAGCGTCCCGCGTCTTCCCGTTGATGTTGTAGCTGCTATAGCTGCAGAGGTAGATCTATTGTAGATCAGACCATCTACTTTTGAGAATCAATTATGTATAATATAACTTTGTGGCAGATAATGGCAATTAACTGTAAATTTATCAAGTAATCATTTTGGGTTGTAATAACTTTTAAATTGTGGATTCAAAGACTTGTACTTATTTAAATTTCATCTCTGAGACTATAACGGGTTGTGGTGTGTGTTAGTGTGGGGTCACAGCATAAGGTTATTATTATTAATTAAGTGAAGTGATATTGTGAAAGAAAGACCCGTGACGACCCGGATCCTCGACCCCGGATCTGGGGGTGTTACAATGATAATTGATTGATATGTCATAATCTTTAATTAGCTCTAGCCAATGTCGATGTCTCATGTTGAGTTCTTTCTGCATGAAAATATACTTCAGACTTTTATGATCCGTGTAAATTTCACATCTTTCTCCGTAAAGGTAATGTCTCCAGAGTTTCAGGGCGAACATCATTGTTGCTAATTCGAGATCATGTGTCGGATACTTTTGCTCAAGAGGCTTTAATTTTCTAGAAGCGTATGCGATTACGTTTCCATGCTGCATCAAAACACATCCAAGTCCTTGATATGAAGAGTCGCTGTAAATGACAAAATCTCCCTGATCATCAGGTAAAACAAGTACATGTGCGGTTACTAGTCGATTCTTCAATTCTTGAAAACTCTCTTCGCATTTCTCATTCCATTCAAACTTTTCATTCTTTCGGTTCAACTTGGTTAGTGATGTGGATATCTTTGTAAAATCTTTAACAAATCTTCTGTAATAACCTGCTAATCCCAAGAAACTTCTGACTTTCGTCGGAGTCTTTGGTCATTCCCAGTTTAAAATAGCTTCGATCTTTGCTGGATCGACTTGAATTCCTTCAACACTGATGATGTGACCTACAAATTGCACTTCCTTTAGCCAAAATTCGCATTTCAAAAACTTCACATACAGTTGTTCCTTCCTCAACATTTCCAATGTCATTCTCAGGTGCTCTGCATGTTCTTTTTCAGTCTTCGAGTAGATCAAGATGTCATCAATAAATATAATGATAAATTTATCCAAATACTTCTTGAACACTCGGTTCATCAAATCCATGAATGCTGCTGGTGCATTGGTTAGTCCAAACGCCATCACAAGAAATTTGTAGTGTCCGTATCACGTTCAGAACACAGTATTTGGAATATATTCTACCTTGATCTTCAATTGGTGATAACCCGATCTTAAATCGATTTTTGAAAACCATGTCGCTCCTTCAGTTGATCGAATAAGTCGTCGATTCGGGGCAAAGGGTATTTGTTTTTAATAGTTAACTTATTCAGCTCACGATAATCGATACATAGACGCATGCTACCGTCTTTCTTCTTTATGAATAACACTGGTGCACCCCATGGGGATACACTAGGCCTTATAATTCCTCTATCGAGAAGATGCTGCAATTGCTTTGCTAACTCTTTCATTTCCACATTCGCCATTCGATGCGGAGCTTTTGAAATTGGTTCAGTTCCTGGTGCCAAATCGATAGTAAACTTGATTTCTCGATCCGGAGGTAGTCCTGGAAGTTCATCTGGAAAAACATCGGGAAACTCACAAACTACAGGAATATCTTCAATCTTCAGACTTGCTTTTTTCGTATCCAATACATAGGCTAAATAAGCTTGACATCCTTGACGCAATAATCGCCTCGTTTGTATTATCGTTAAGAATCTCTGCTTTTGTTTTTCACCTTTAAACGTTACTGTTGCATTTTCCTCGGTTCGTAAATTTACTTTCTTATTCGCGCAATCAATCTGAGCATTATTACTGGCTAACCAATCCATTCCCAAAATAACATCAAATTCTCTTAACTTGAAAGGTATCAAGTCAACTGAGAAATGATGTCCCGCTATTTCAA
Organism: Apium graveolens; assembly: GCF_009905375.1. Taxonomy (NCBI): domain Eukaryota; kingdom Viridiplantae; phylum Streptophyta; class Magnoliopsida; order Apiales; family Apiaceae; genus Apium; species Apium graveolens. Next base: position 114,058,042 of record NC_133656.1, read on the forward strand.
TATCACAACTTGGGCACACTCGATCTACCACAATCTGATCATCGTTAGCTACTTTTATGATTAATGTCTCATCTAACCCTTGAATTTCACAATATAGCTTAGGAATAAATTCTTCAGAAATAAAAGATCTCGTAGCTCCGGAATCAATCAGTACTTGAGCATTTACAAAATTCACAGGAAGCGAACCTGCAACCACATTCGGACTCTCCACAACTTCTTTCATTGACATGTTAAAAGTCCTTGCCCTAGGCTGATTCTGCTGTGGTGGCGGAGGTAATGCCAAAACCCTTGGAATGCTAGCTTCCATTGCTGCTCCTCTACATTCTTTGGCGATGTGTCCTTTTCTTCCACATTGGAAACAAGTGACTTCTGCCTTCCCTATTGGACATTCCCCAGAGTAGTGTCCCTTCTACTTGCACTTGAAGCATGTGATATTTGGCTTGTTACAAATTCCAGTATGCTTCTTCCCACATATTCTGCAATCAGGTTTTGGTGGTCGGATAAGTCTTTATTGATTTGGGGCTGGGAGCAGGTTACCCATCTTCTGGTTGCCCTGTTCCATCCTTCTGAAATTCATATTTCCCCGGGCTTGAAACCCATGCCTTCTATTGGAGCGGTTTTGAAAACTTCCTGATCCCTTTTCCCTTTGAGACACTTCACTTTCTCCCTCGATAATCATGGCCTTCTGAATTATGGCTGTATAGGTCGTCAGTTTGAATACTGCTACCCTGCTATGGATCCACGGTTTCAACTGTAATGACCGAGGAATTACGCTTGTATTATATATAATAATAATAAATTATGAGTATTATTATGTGATTAAATGTGTTAAGTCGTTGAACCCTAACTGCTATGTGTTATGTGTTGGTTGTTTTGATCCAAACGTGTTTTGGATATTTATTGAGCGTTCTATCGTCAGTTATATATTATATCAAAACCTGTACAGCTCAAAACTATGTTTTAAAAGCCCGTATTTCAAACAAAATCATTGGCCCTATTTTGCCAAAAATGCCCTATACCGTATCGCTATTCTGAACCCCTAGACGTTTTACCAATTGACCTTTTTCGCGAAAAACGACTTTTCCGGACCCCTTCGGGTACCAAAAACCCCACAAAAATCACATTTTTATTTTTATATGATTATGAAATTATCATATCATTTTTTTGTATTTTTGTATTTTTCACAATTTTTGGGAATTTTTAGTATTTATTTTGTATTTATTGGATATTTAAAATTCATTATTAATACCCAAAAATTATAAAAATTGGGGCCAAATATTTTTATTAGGAGTGTAATTAGACCCTTAATTTTATTTAGGGGTATTATTTTCATAAATAAATACCTGAATTATCATTAATTAAATCAGTTAATTATAATTAAAAATCAGAAAAATAAAAAGAAAAAGGGGGATTAGGGTTTGGTGAAGAACATAGCAGCATAATCAAAGTTGATTTTGAAGGTGATTCCGGAGTCCAAATCGTTCATGTAAGTAGTCAAATTGAAGCCCAAGAATCGTAGTTTCTGATTATGTACATGATTTTGTTGTTGGATTACTTGAATTTAATTTTGTTATTTTCGGGTTTATTTCTCAAATTCGGGTTTTGATTTGGTTAGTTGTTAGAAGATTTTGATGCTGTAGTTGTGTAGATCGTCGTTTTAGCAATCGAACGGCACCGGTTTCGCGTTCGTTGGCTTCGGTTTCGTGCTCGCCGGAGTTTAGACGCCGCCGCCGTGTTCTTCGCTTTTCCGGCCGCGTTTCGACGAGAGGAGGACGAGGGAAGGAGGAGGAAGGTGCTGGGGGCGTTGTAGATTGAAACCCCAGAAGAATCGTCCCTGAAAAACGGAGTTTCGTCGTGGATTGGCTCGCCGGAAAAATCCCCGCCGGCGTCGGGTTCTGGGTTGCAGGCCTGTTCTTAGCGACCCGAGTCGACCCGGTTTGCAACCCGGAAACGACCCGGGTTTGATCCCCTCAGCCCTGAAACCATTTCCAGATTTTTGTTTCTGGATTTTCTTATTAATTTATATTTTATAAATCAGAAAATCATTTTATTAATTCTAATAATTAATTAAAAAATTAGTTTTATATTCTGAAAAATAATATTTATAATTTTTAAATTATTTTATTAAATTATAAATTCGAATTTATTTATTTAATTAATTATTTAATAATTTATCTAATTATTTATTAATTATCTAATTAATTAATAATTGGGTAATTAATTAATAATTAGGTAATTAATTAATAAATAAGAATTAGAAATAATTAAGTGATATGATTAATAATCTAATAATTAGTTAATAATGCGAATAGTAATTCGATAATTAGAATTAGTATTCGAGCGATAGTTATTCGAATAATATTGCGGTAATTATTTATAGCGTATAATTAAATATCGGTAACTAATTGATTAGCGAATCGTATGAGTTTCAATAATATAATAGTTCGATAATTATGCGAGAATTGCGAGTAGCTCGTAGTTATACGAGTGATTAATCGTTAAGTGATTATAATTCGAGTAATTCTTAGTTATTCGATAAATAGCGTATCGGTTAATTAAGTTGATTGATTATTTGTAAATAATCGATCTAATCGAATAAATATCGATAAGTTATAAATATTATAATAAATTGTGATTAATCCTGATAATTAGAGATTTATTATTTTAGATTATTAAATAAGCAATTATTAATTATTATTAGTTATTTATTTATTCAATATTTAAAAAGTGATTAATTATTTCGATAATTAATCACATAATTTTCAATAAATCGTAACTTTCATTTTAACTCCAAAATTATAAAAAAATTATTTTTGACTTTGATTTTTCTTAAATAATTATGTAAAAATTATTTTAGGATTTAAAAGGTTGTAATAATTATTTATAATGAATAATAAATTAAATCATCCGTATTTACTTCATAACAATTCAACCGTTAGTCCGATTTGAGTGAAACGAAGACCTCAAGACTCAGAAAAATGAGACGAATCCAATAAAAATTGTTGTAAGTTATAATTTCTTCTGAAAAAGAGTGGTTTGGTGATAATTGATAGTTCGTAGGTCCTAGTAGGGATATAATTGAGCCGAATAAATCCCGAAAAATTATAATAAAATCAGATACGACTAGTAATGCAGGTATAAGCCCATAATTGATTCTAAAAATAATTATAAATCTAGAAATTAATTATGTACTTTACGTGCTACGTGCTTTATGTGATTATGTGAATAGATGTGCTGTATAAATGTATGTATATATATATATATGCGAGTCAGATAGAAACGCATGGGTAGACTGATAAGGTTGCGTGATATCAATTCAAGATACACGTATGTAGTAAATTATCTAAACACCTATCTTTCCATGATTTGTTCAGTGTTAGCAAGGCAGAGCAAGCTAGGGTCAGAAGGCAGTGAGTTAAACCAGGTTAAGTACGCGCAAGGCAAGTTTTTTCCCCTATTCTAAATTCAGAATAGTGATTTATATTTCCTTTTTATCGTATCGATTCTCTTTGATAATCATTGTTCATATACACTGTTACCTACTTATTATCACTTGTTCCATTTCATTTCAATTCTTGATTTACCCAATTTATTGAATTCCCTGTTCATATTTCAATTCTTTTACCCTACATATATTCTGGTATATCCTGGTGTTGGGATATATCAATAGCATACCGATTGTTCCGGATGCTCAGCCTTGGACTGGATGGTTACTAAAGGCTGGGTTTTTCCCAGACCATTAATGAATAGGCCATAGTTGCCTGAGTACTCCTTATGTTGGTTGGGTCTATGCAGTTGGGTATAGATCCGCACTATTCTGACTGATCAGCAGATTATAGTGCATATGTTGGTTCTTGTTTCCAGTCTTGTTCATTTGGCACTCGCATCATTGGCAAATTACTATTCGATGCAGATACAGATGGTTGTTACAACCAGCAGCTTATTATTTCTCTCATTTCTCGTTCTCTATACTATATATATATATTTTTGCAGGCTTGTTGAGCAATTTTGGCTCATTCCTTTTATTGTTACTCCTATTGTTTTACAGTTAAAGTAGAGAATGAAACCCATCAGGACCCGCATAGTCAAGAAGCGAGTCAAGCAGCGGACCCTCTTATACCAAGAGTGTTCCTTCCTATTCTCGAAGAGAGCTTTGAATTGCCAGATAAGGTGTAGCAGGATAAGTAGTAATGTTGGGTTGAATAAAAGTTTTGTGTAGTTTGAATAAAAGATTGCGTAGTGAAACTGTAGATAGAATAAAGTTTTGTAATAAAGAGAGTTCTTGAGACAGGTTTTATTTAGTTGGGTTTGTAATAAAGTGTAGTGCATGATTCTTGTTTCCAAACTCAAACCTTAAAAGATCCTGAGTAGTGATAGTTCGGGGTAATTATTATATTTATATTCCGCTTGTGCAGGTATAGTTGGTAATTGTTGTTAATAATGCCCCAAATCTATACCCCGGATTTGGAGGGTGTTATAGTTGGCATCAGAGTTTAGGATTGACCTTGGAAAACAAGAATGTTAGGGTTAAGATAAGATAGGAAAATAAGATAGGATGAGAGTAAGAGTGTTAGGACTGTTTGTCTATGTGATTAGAAGTTATGAGTTTAGGATTGTGATTGATTGTTTTGTGTTATTATTTTTATGTATATTAGATGGCTTCTTTATCATCATCTACGGAGAGGACCGAGACAGATCCAGTGGATGCACAGGTAGTAGCCCCAGTGTCAGGGCAGATCTACCTCCATTGCCACCTGAGCCAGCACCAGAGATACCATTCCCCCGGAGGTACCAGGTT